>NW_022630126.1:325179-364317 GCF_010909765.2 Amblyraja radiata | reverse complement strand
CTCTCTCCCCCTTCTCTCTCTCCCCTTCTCTGGTTTCGTGCTGACAGCTCACTATTCTTCCTAAGCTATATTTTCTATTCCTAGTCTAAATCAACTATCCCTATTAACCCTTTCCTCACAATTGAAAGACAATACATGATTACAATCGAGCCGTCCACAGTGTACAGCAAAGATCATAGAGGAGCAAGATAGACCACTCCTCCGAAATCCAATGGACTGACGTGTAGTACGTGACGGAACGTCATGGCCGCCATTTGTTTAAGCGACACACGACTGTATGTAATCCACCCGCTGTGATCCAAAGCAAAGATTATGGAGCTCCTCTATAATCTTTGATCCAAAGCAAAGATCCTCGAGTATCTTGTAGCGGGAACAGCCCCCTCCTTTGCGTAGTTTCCCTTGCATTGTATTGTGTAGTTTCCCTTGTATTGCTTTAACACACACTGCACAAAATTAAATTTAACGTATCTATATTTTATATATTTATATGAATGTGTGTCTGTGTGTGAGGCAAGTTAGAGATAATAAAGTTTATTCTCATGGATCAGAAGCAACTTTGATTTAAATCATCACTAATAATTAATTTGTCTAGTAAGATGATGTACATAAACCATAAAGGCAATTATATATATAATTATATTTTGATAATAAATATAATATTTATTAATATTAAATATAATAAATAAACCATATTTATACACACATATATACACACATACATATGCACACATACAAATGCACATACATATTGATACATTTATATGCATGCATATATATACATATACATATATACACACATATACATGCATATATACACATACATGCATATATACACATCAATAGATTTACGATCAGCTCCTGTGGATTGGAGGATAGCTAATGCTATCCCACTTTTCAAGAAAGGAGCGTGAGAGAAAACGGGAAATTACAGACCAGTTAGCCCGACTTTGGTGGTGTGAAAGATGCTGGAGTCAATTATTAAAGATGCAATAATGGGGCATTTGGATAGCAGTAAAAGGATCTGTCCAAGTCAACATGGATTTATGAAAGGGTAATCATGTTTGACTAATCTTCTGGATTTTTTTGCCGCAAGGCTTGGTGTTGGGGCTGCAACTGTTTACCATATATATTAATGATTTGGAAAAGGAAATTAGGAGCAAAACTAATGCATACATACCTACATATGTACCCATGCGCTGCTGTGACCCGACCCCCGGAGACTCCAACCGCAGGCCTGGCAGACAGTAATATCAGAGCCTGCGGGTCCCTGCTGGGAGACCGCTTTTCGGGTCTTCCGCAACGGCGACCTCTCCCGCACGAGTAGCGGGGTCGAGGATGACCTGGAGCAGGGCCTTACATCATCGCCCGGCGTGGCTTAAACGGCTGCGGCACTTTGCTAGCGCCCGCCGGGGGCTCCAACAACCTCTACGAGGTTCAAGTGACAAATAAATTGTATTGTGTATTATGTATATTTAAATTCATCTGGTAAGTTGGTCAAATAATGCTTTTTGTGATACATGGATTTTTTAAATGTGAATGTCTCATATCAACACATTTGTGGGTCAACTGTATTTTGTACAAACCCCCACATTTTCAAATAATTCTCAATTGAACTTCTTAAACAAGGAAAACGATTTTTATTCACATCATTTTGTGCACGACATATACAGGGTTGCAGTAATTAGAATATCAGATAATCAATAAAAGTGATCTCAAATTCTACACATTTCAAACAAAGGAAAAAAATTGCGACTTATACACAATCACTAGACTAAGTGGGACCCGTTGGGATAAGATTTACACAATTCACATTATTCCGTGCGCGAGTTATACAGGATTGCAGTGTTCTGCATTTCAGCTAACCAGTGAAAGTGATGTACAATTTAACGTATGTAACACAATGATAGCCCCACCCGCTTCACCAAAGAGCAAAATGTCCAACATAGATACAATAATAAATAAATCGCCATTTGCATTAGTTTTGTGCAGTTAACAAATCACAATTCCACACAATGTACATAAGAGGGCAGTTATTTGACAAATATTCTGCAGTTCGGTGTAGATCATGTCCACTGTCGACATCTGAAATTACAGAAAAAATCTGCAGTCAATATGCTCTTATTCTGCATTAAATAACAGAGATGTACAAAGAAAATGCTTTGAGAAGATTTTTACAAGGATGTTGCCATGAGGACTCAACTATCTGAGCTCAATGATCTAACTACAGTGAGAGATGAAACAGGCCAAATAAAGTTTTCAATGTGCCACAGAGGTAATAAATGTTTTCTTACCTTTCCTCCTTAATGGGGAACCTGAAGAAAAATAAGTCGTGTTGCCTACATTGCCGATTGTCGATTGTTTTTCGCAGGAGTGGTCCATCTTGAGCACATGGTATTGCGGGCAGGGTGTTCACATGGATAGAAAATTGGTTGGTAGACAGGAAGCAAGGAGTGAACGGGTCCTTTTCAGAATGGCAGGCAGTGTCGAGTGGAGTGCCGTAAGGTTTGGTATTGGGGCCACAACTGTTTACCATATATATAAATGATTTGGAAGAGTGAATTAGGAGCAACACTCGCAAGTTTGCGAATGACACAAAGCTGGGTGGCAGTGTGAACTGTGAAGAGGATGTTAGGAGTTGCAGGGTGACCTGGACAGCTTGAGTGAGTGGGCAAATGCATGGCATGTGCAGTATACTATAGATAAATGTGAGGTTATCCACTTTGAAGGCAAAAACAAGGGGGCAGTTTATTATCTCAATAGTTAGGTTAGTTAAGGGGGATGTGCAGCGAGACCTGGGCGTCCTTGTACACTGGCCACTGAAAGTTGGCTTAGAGGCCAAAGTTGGCGTGCAGGTACAGCAGGCAGTAAAGAAAGCTATGGAATGTTGACCTTCATAACAAGAGGATTTCAGTATAGAGTGAAGAGGTTCTTCTGCAGCGTAGGTTCATGAGATTGATCCCTGGGTTGGTGGGACTGTATATGAGTAAAGATTGAAAAGACTAGGCTTGTATTCACTGGAGTTTAGAAGGATGAGGGGGAATCTTATAGAAACATATTAAATTATTAAAGGACTGGTCAAGCTAGATGCAGGAAAAATGTTCCCAATGTTGGCTGAGTCCAGAACCAGGGGCCACAGTCTTAGAATAAAGGGCATGTAATTTAAGACTAAGGTGAGAAGAAACTTTTTCACCCAGAGAAATTTGTGGATTTATGGAATTCCCTGCAGAGGCCGAAGCGAAGATCCTATCTTTGGTCAGAAGCAAGATACTCCCACAGAGTATCCATTCCTGCCCATTAGGTTCCCATTGTGATGAAGAACACGCAGGCATGAAAAGTTGAAAAATGATTTATTACAGTTTAACATGTGAATCGCTTAAAATATAACAACATTTTAAATGTCAAAGATGAGAATATTTTTTTCTTGCTGTGCCTCTTGTTGCTGCTCACTGCGTCTTTATGTCTCTTTGTTGTTGAAAAAAAAAAGAGACAATTTAAATATAGAGAGATTCAGCGGTCAGACTTTAACCAATAAAATCTGATAATTTATCTCAGGTCATCATTCAATGAAGCACTTTTATATAAGCACGCATATATACAACATATATACAAACACACAGACTCACACACACATCTATGCTTGCTCCCGATGTTGGGGAAGTCCAGGACAAGGGGTCACAGCTTAAGGATAAGGGGGAAATCCTTTAAAACCGAGATGAGAAGAACTTTTTTCACACAGAGAGTGGTGAATCTCTGGAACTCCCTGCCACAGAGGGTAGTCGAGGCCAGTTCATTGGCTATATTTAAGAGGGAGTTAGATGTGGCCCTTGTGGCTAAGGGGATCAGAGGGTATGGAGAGAAGGCAGGTACGGGATACTGAGTTGGATGATCAGCCATGATCATATTGAATGGCGGTGCAGGCTCGAAGGGCCGAATGGCCTACTCCTGCACCTAATTTCTATGTTTCTATGTTTCTATACACACACACACACACACACAGACTCACTCAAATGTTTAAAGCCTCCTTTAGAGGCTGCTGCTGTTGAAGCAAATACGTGCTTTAAATAACGTCCAACAATCACACTCACCATTGACAGAGTAGTCAGCTCTCTTGAATTATTCAGCGGTGTCTTCACTCGGTGCCTTCTGCAGTCAGCGCCATCTTGCCACGAACCGGAAATGATGCACTCAGCACCACATTGCCGCTTTATCCATCCGCATACTGTTGCGACGATTTTAAGAGCCAAGCCAATTAGTCCAACACGTTGCAAGCAGCCAACACATTTTCAGAAGAGTCTTTAAAAGCCAAGACAATTTGGCAAACACTTTGCAAGCATCAAACACATTTTCTGAAGAGTCTTTAAAAGCCAAGACAATTTGGCAAACACTTTGCAACCACATCAAGGGGGCTCGCCGTGGAGTAGACGTGCGTTCAGTGTTATTCGCCGCTCAGAGAGCCGTGACCCTCTCGCTTCCTTTGTCTTGCAGAGACTGCGTGAGGCACAACGCTTCCCGGTTTTATAGTCCCTCCCCCTGGGAGTCTGAGTGAGCTGGCCAAAAATGACAGCTGTAAGTGGCGGCGTTCACTCGGAAATCAAGAAACAGAAAGACAAGAGCGGTCAAGATATTAGATTTAGTAATATAGTTAAATAAATCGTCATTGGCACGATTTTGTATGGGTAACAATCAAAACTTTCAACTACGTAGATAAACAACCTGTGCGGACCAACTGGCCAGAGTTTTTACGGACATTTGCAATCTCTCACTTCCGAGGTCTGAGGTTCCCACCTGCTTCAAAAGGGCATCAAAAACCTAGACCCACTGCAGTTCGCTTACCGCCACAACAGATCAACGGTGAACATTAATAGCCCATTGTCTGTCATTTGCACTTTATCAGTTTATTTATTCATGTGTGTATATATTTATATAATGGTATATGGACACACTGATCTGTTTTGTATTCAATGCCTACTATGTTCTCTTGTGCTGAAGCAAAGCAAGAATGTCATTGTACCATCAGGGACTCATGACAATAAACTAACTTGAACTTGAATAGTATGACTTCAAATACATAATTTTCGAAAATAATGCACTTTACGTATGTCCCACTTTTTGAAGTTTTTTACATCTCCTTTTAACAGTCAAGTCATACATTTTTCTATTCTTGAATTTGAGTCCATAGTGCATGTGGATACTCACAAAGATAGCTACAATTCTAACCTTGACTCTATTGCAGCACAAGTTCATGTCTTTGTATTGCTGTGTGTTATGTATTGCTGTGTTTATTAGATGGGAAATGTTATCCCTGGTCATGTTAACATCATCAAATTCTGTGCGGAACACTTGCTCGCACACTTCACAGAACCCAATAAAGTATTCCGAAGGCACCATCAATGAGCCAAAGTCAGCCGTTGATGTGTCATAGGCTTTATGGTGTATGAATACGAGTGCAGGATCAACTAAAGTGGTATCAGTTCGTAAGAGAACTTCTCTGCACGTGATGCATTTTGACGACAGTTCGTGTGAAGTAATGACCCTGTGACAGATGTGACCTGCGATGTAAGCTAGTGTATTTTCTTCAGGGAGATCCATTGAAATGCTGCAGACTGCATTGTACTGTTTAGTTTTATTTGTATGAGAGACAGATGGAGATGGTTTTTTTAATCTGTTTTTTGTAAGTGTTTGCAATGTCAGGATAAATGTGTCTGAGTCGGGGGAACAGTTTGCACTCACAGATGGCTTGATCAGTTCAGCCACCATAACCATCCGAAAAGCACATCGAAATTCCTTTGCAGATGGATTTTCTCTGAATCCGCCCTTTCGCCGAATAGTGGAGAACAAATTCTCCACTACATCCTGATTGATCCTGGATGTGAACATAAAACGGGCGTCTGTGCTTTCCTTGATGTGCTGCCACAGTTGTGAAATGCAAGAAATTGCATGCCGCCATCCCTTGACAAACAACACATTTTTAGCTCCAAGCACTGTCAGGCTTTTGAGTACAGTCAAGCATGATTCAAAGAATGACTTATGTGCAGACGTTTCAGACATAGGCCTCCTTAACTTTTTGGCGTCCGTGTAAAACCTGCTGTTAAAGGAGTCAAAAGTCCATCAACCATGTCAATAAACTCTGCTGTATAAACAGCCTCCCCAGGTAACTTTCCAAGAGTTGCATAGGTGTAGACACCTGCTGCTACTGAATGGCTAAGCACCTGCGCAGCCTTGTTGACTCGCATTTTAGAGAAGCTGTTTAAAACAAAATGGCCTCTGGTTAATTTATGGGCTTTTCTAATGGGCAACTGTGAATCATGCTCATAAAATGCGTAAATATGTGCCCATTTGATATGTTTTTTTCTGCCATCCTCTCCCTTGACCTCAAAAACATATTTCTCCAAGTTTGATCGAGTGTTTTTCAACAAGTGGGGTGGGTCATGCATGCAATAGATATTGGTTCCCCCGTGGACGAAGAAAGGATGTTCTTCCGTCACACCCAAGTTGGAGTATAGTCGAACATTGCTTGGGCCTTGGTCACAAACAACGGCCTTAGGCTGTAGTCCAATAGCCTTAACCTTCTGTAAACATTCATTGAGTAATGTTTTCAGTTTGTCAGCCTTTGTGCAGTCCCGTGAAAGAAAGTAACCTACAGGTTGCTTCCATTTCCCCATCCAGCCTCTAACCATGAAAACAAGAGCATGGTTGGCAGGCCTTGACGTCTTCCCTAGAGATCCAAAGTCCTCAAAGCCCTCAACTGAATCCTCAGTAATATTGTAAGAGAGGCTTGCACGTAAACTCATTTCATCAAAGGAGACTACACATAATGTATCTCTCTCTGACATCCCCGCAACCCTGTCTTTCAAAAGTTTAAAGATCTTAGGGGGAAACCCAGGCCGCACTTCAATATTGCACAACCACCTACGTAGTGATGAGATTGATGGAAGTGTGAAAATGCACTGGCAGAACTGATATGCTCGGGGACTCTGGTGGTAGAGGGACAAGGCAACTACCTTGTCTGAATAACTCCATCGTCTTCCTCTTGCACTTCTACGTCCAGACGCATTACGCAACTGCGACGCAAAGAAAGACAGTGCTGGTTCTTGTAAAAATTCACCAGCCCCTCTGATCAAGTCACTGATTGTCTTACTTTCTGTAGTATTCTTTCCCATTGATAATTTGATCAGTTGTACTTTTTTTTTGAGGCGGAAAGTACGCTGTCTTTCCTTCTTCAGAGCTCTGCTGTCATTTACATTTTGTGTGATTTGAAGATCAGGTGTTTCAGAAGTTGTAGAGACACTGAAGGGTTCTTCCCGCGGAACTTTGTCTGCAGCTGAGCAGTAAGAATGTTCTGTCTGTATGTTGTGTGGCACTGCCAATACAAGAAAAAAGAAAAAGGGGGAATGAAATGGCAAGCATACTAATTAAAAAGAGTAATCATATACATGTGAATAAATCATCATCTACTACTGAAAGTCTGTTCTTGACTGGTTGTTGCCATCTGTGCTGCGATTTCCGAGAGAACGCCGCCACCTACGGCCGTCTCGCTCAGAGCCCCCCTCCGACGCATGTGTGCCGAGGTTCTCCGCCCCCTTTCCTCTATCCCCCTTTCCTCTCCACCCCCCTCGCCTCTCCCCCCTCCCTCCCCTAAACCCCCTCCCCTCCACACCCCCTACCCTCCACCCTCCCCACCTCACCCCCCTCTCAGCACCCCCTCTTTCTCCCCCTCTCTCTCTCCTCCCATCTCCCCCACCTTTCCCCCCTCACCCACCCTCCTTCTTATCCTCCTCTCCACCCCCTATCCCTCTTGCCCCTCTCTCTGTGTCTCTGTCTCTCTCTCTGTCTCTGCCCCTTCTCTCTCTGCCCTCACTCTCTACCCCCGCCCGCCCCCCCGCCCCTCTCTTGATGTGACTGCAAGTTGGGGGCTATGCTTCAGTAGATAGGGTGGTTATGGGGTAAAAGAGCAAATTAATCATATTAATTTAATATCAAGGGGGTAATTAGCGTGAGTGCGAGAGGGGGGGACAGTTAGTGTGCGTGACGCTGTGTGCCGCCCCCCCCCCCACAACCGCACGTTGGGGGAACAGACACAACGGGTCTGCACTTGGTCTAGTTATAATTAAAAATATATGTGATGCACCAATTTCAATCTACCTGAAGAAAATCATGATCTTGATATTTTTGTAGATTTTTTATAAATTAAATCAATTTAAATGTTGTAATAATTATGCTTGAGGAAGTTTTAAATGGATGTTCTTACTTGAATTAAATACTAGTACGCATTCCACCAGCCACACTGTGTAGTCTTATGTGTGATTATAGTTTTGTGAACATTTCACAAATGAAAATTAAAGTACCATACATGCCATTACATATTGACCATTAGCAATCATATCAGTTTGGATACAATTTATTTTAAAAATTGAGAAAATTACTTGCCTCTTTGCTGTTTTAAAGGCGTTGGTGAGGATGGGAGGTTCTCATTCGTCCTCTTGAGTAACCTGCGTTGGGAAGACAGACGTTTCGGCGGGTTAGGAATGTCGAAGAGCGTTGGAACTGCATTCCAATTTAGCCTGTTCTTGGTCTGCTTGTTGGAAAACTGGTCAAGTTCAAAGTGTAAAGAACAAAGACAACAGTTGGCTGACAAGTACTCCGTAGTTCGGTGTAGGAAATCTTGTCGACGAGTATTCTGGACCCACCGTTGACATCTGAAATTACAGGAGATATCATTTATGATTAACTAATAAGAAAACAAATGATCATAACTACATGCCTGCACAATGGATG
Source organism: Amblyraja radiata (assembly GCF_010909765.2). NCBI lineage: Eukaryota > Metazoa > Chordata > Chondrichthyes > Rajiformes > Rajidae > Amblyraja > Amblyraja radiata. The sequence continues at coordinate 355,542 of NW_022630126.1, read as the reverse complement.
ACATATCACTTAAGTGCAATTGTTTTCAGTTGTGTGGAGAGACCTGTATATTGACGATGCTTTTTGCCTCTAATATGTCAATTTACCTTAAGTGTAGAAGAGTTTATTAAAATCTTCTTACAAAGACCATCGAGAGAAGAGAGGGGAGAGAGGGATCGAGAGAAGGGGGGAGAGGGAGAAGGGGGGAGAGGGAGAAGGGGGGAGAGGGAGAAGGGGGGAGAGGGAGAAGGGGGAGAGGGAGAAGGGGGGAGAGAGAGGGGGGGAGAGAGAGAGGGAGAGAGAGAGAGGGGGGGGGGGAGAGAGAAGGGGGGGAGAGGGAGAAGGAGGGAATAGGGAGAAGGGGGAAAGAGGGAGTAGGGGGGAGAGGAAGAAGGGGGGAGAGGGAGAAGGAGGAGAGGGAGAAGGAGAGGGAGGGAGAAGGGAGAGTGAGAAGGGGGGAGAGGATGACGTGGGGAAGAGGGAGAAGGGGGAAGAGGGAGAAGGGGGGAGAGGGAGAGGGAGGGTAGCATGTTATAACGTTCAGCCGTCCCATTCCGACCAAAGATAAGATCTAAGACAATTAGAGGGAATATAACGGGTAACAGCCGCCGCGTTCTCGGACTCGAGTCTGAGCTCGAAAAATCTCCTTGTCACTGGGCCCAATGTGTCCCGCGGGCCATATTTTGGAGACCGATCCCTTACAAGAACAAAACCAAAAACGTACAGAAGTGTTAAAATTGTCTTTATTATTATGGTAAGTAAAGATCTATTAAAAATAAGTCTACTAACTTTCTAATGCCGACAAACCTAGTTTCCCAATGGCCGATGATGGGAGAACAGAAAATAACATTTTCACGACAGAATAACGACAAAAAATAATAATAATATTTTCTTACCTTTCTTTTTTATCGGGGAACCTAAAGAATGACAGGTCTGGTCGTTTAGATTTACGATTAGAACAATTTATTGCGGAGCAGTGAGATGATGATTTAGATGAGGACGCCATGATAGTGTGGGGGAAGCCCAGTAAAACGCTCAATAAAATGGCGTCGACAGTCACACACGTCATACTACGCGTTTTTCGAGGAGTGGTCTATCTTGCTCCTCTATGATCTTTGGTGTACAGATACAGGATAAAGGGAATAACGTTTAGTACAAGGTACAGACATTGGTGATGCCACATTTAAAGTATTACTAGACCACGTGCAGACCCGTTGGGTCTGTTTTCCCAACGCGCGTTTGTTGGGGGGGGGAGCTGCGGTATCACACTCACATTAACCACCCCCCAAACACACAGGTGGGGGGAGCAGGGGAGAGGGAGACGGGGTGGGGAGAGGGGAGGGTGAGGAGAGGGGAGGGAGGGGAGAGGAGGAGGAGGAATCTGGTGAGATTTGGGAGAGAAAGTAGAGTGGGGTAGGGGTAATACCTTCTGTGACAGAGAATTCCAGAGATTCACCACTCTCTGTGAAATGGAGGAGAGGTGTGGGGAAGGGGCGGAGAGAGGGGAGGAGGGAGATGGGGTAGAGGGGTGGGGGAGAGGGAAGGTGAGTGGGAGAGGGGTGGGAGGGTGAGGAGAGGGGTGAAGAGAGGGGAGGAGAGGGATGGGGAGGGAGGGGGAAGAGTGGAGAGAGGGTTGGGGGACAAGGGGAAAGAGTGGGGAGGGATAGTGGGAGGGGGGGAGAGTGGGGAGGGAGAGGTAGGGGGAGTGGTAGAAGAGGGACAGAGTGGTAGGGGGCGTGGGGAGAGAGGGAAGGGGGTGTGGGAGAGAGTGATGGGTGGGAGAGGGGTGAGGAGAGGGAAGCATAGAAACATGGAGGTGTGTGTGCGTTTACACACTGCTATAGCTCTTGCCCGACTGGAGAGACAATAGGTGCAGCAGTAGGCCATTCGGCCCTTCGAGCCAGCACCGCCATTCAATGTGATCTTGGCTGATCATCCCCAATCAGTACCTCCAGACTCCGCTATTTTTAAGAGCCCTATCTAGCTCTCTCTTGAAAGTATCCAGAGAACCAGCCTCCACCGCCCTCTGAGGCAGAGAATTCCACAGACTCAAAACTCGCCATCCCGTGAATTAACCTTGTAAACCTACGCTGGGCTCCTTCAATAGGAAGAATGTCCTTCCTCAAATTAGGGGACTAAAACTGCACACAATACACCAGGTGTGGTCTCACTAGGGCTCTGTACAACTGCAGAAGGACCTCTTTGCTCCTTCATTCGATTCCTCTTGTTATAAAGGCCAACATACAATTTGCTTTCTTCATTGCCTGCTGTACCTGCATGCTTACTTTCATAGACTGATGTACAAGGACTCCCAGATCCCGTTGTACTTCCCCTTTTCCCAACTTGACACCATTTAGATAATAATCTGCCTTCCTGTTTTTGCGACCAAAGTAGATAACCTCACATTTATCTGTATTAAACTTCACCTGCCATGCATCTGCCCCCTCACCCAACCTGTCCAAGTCATCCTGCATTCTCATAGCATCCTCCTCACAGTTCACACTGCCACCCTGCTTTGTGTCATCTGCAAATTTGCCAATGTTACTTTGAATCCCTTCATCCAAATCATTGATGTATATTGTAAATAGCTGCGGTCCCAGCACCGAGCCTTGCGGTACCCCACTAGGCACTGCCTGCCATTCTGAAAGGGACCCGTTAATCCCTACTCTTTGTTTCCTGTCTGCCAACCACTTCTCTATCCATGTCAGCACTCTACCCCCAATACCATGTGCCCTAATTTTGCCCACCGATTTCCTATGTGGGACCTTATCAAATGCAATCTGAAAGTCCAGGTTCACTACATCCACTGGCTCTCCCTTGTCCATTTTCCTGGTTACATCTTCAAAAATTTCCAGAAGATTAGTCAAGCATGATTTCCCCGTCGTAAATCCATGCTGACTCGGACTGATCCTGTTACTGCTATCCAAATGTTCGACTATCTCATCTTTTATAATTGACTCCAGCATCTTCCCCAAAACCAATGTCAGGCTAACTGGTCTATAATTCGTTGTTTTCTCTCTCCCACCTTTCTTAAAACGTGGGATAACATTAGCTACCCTCCAATCCACAGGAACTGATACTGAGTCTATAGAACATTGGAAAATGATCACCAATGCATCCCCGATTTCTAGAGCCACTTCCTTAAGTACCCTGGGATGCAGACCATCAGGCCCTGGGGATTTATCAGTCTTCAGTCCCATCAGTCTACCCAACACCATTTCCTGCCTAATGTGGATTTCCTTCAGTTCCTCTGTCACCCCAGATCATCTGGCCACTACTATATCAGGAAGATTGTGTCCTGTTTAGTGAAGACAGATCCAAAGTACCTGTTCAACTCATCTGCCATCTCCTTGTTCCCCATAATAAATTCACCTTTTTCGGTCTTCAGGGGTCCAACTTTGGTCTTAACTATTTTTTTCCTCGTCACATACCTAAAGAAGCTTTTACAATCCTGCTTTATATTCTTGGCTAGCTTACCCTCGTACCTCATCTTTTCTCTATGTATTGTCTTTTTAGTTATCTTCTGTTGTTCTTTAAACATCACCCAATCCTCTTGCTTCCCGCTCATCTTTGCTACGTTGTACTTCTTTGCTTTAATTTGTATACTGTCCCTGACGTCCCTTGTTAGTCATGGTCGCTCCTTTCTCCACTTGGAATCTTTCTTCCTCCTAGGAATGAACTGATCCTGCACCTCTATTATTCCTAGAAATATCTGCCATTGTTGTTCCACAGTCATCCCTGCTAGTGTATCTTTCCAGTCATCTTTGGCCAGCTCCTCCCTCATGGCTCCATAGTCCCCTTTATTCAACTATAACACTGACATCTCTGATCTACTCTTCTCCATCTCCAATTGTAGATTAAGTGGACAGGTCATGTTATGGTCATTGCCTCCTAATGGCTCATTAACCTTGAGGTCCTGTATCAAATCCGGTTCATTACATAACACTAAATCCAGAATTGCCTTCTCCCTGGTTGGCTCCAATACAAGCTGTTCTAAGAATCCATCACAAAGGCATTCTACAAAGTCCCTTTCTTGGGGTTCAGTACCAACCTGATTTTCCCAGTCTACCTGCATGTTGAAATCTCCCATAACAACCACAGCATTACTTTTGCTACATGCCAATTTTAACTCCTGATTCAACTTGCCCCTTTTGGCCAGGTTACTGTTTGGGGGCCTGTAGATTAGTCTCATTAGGGTCTTTTTACCCTATCAATTCCTTAGTTCTATCCATACTGACTCCACGTCTCCTGTTTCAATGTCACCCCTTGCAAGGGACTGAATTTCATTCTTCACCAACAGGGCAACCCCACCCCCTTTGCCCACCTGTCTGTCTTTTCGATAGGAGGTATACCCTTGGATATTCAGTTCCCAGCCCGAGCCAGCATTGATCGGTGAGTTAGAAAAAACGTTTCATATCTCATGGACATCATTGAAAGTTACAATTAGTGAAAAGCCTGGATAGAGTGGATGTGGAGAGGATGTTTCCACTAGTGGGAGAGTCGAGGACCAGAGTTCACAGCCTCAGAATTAAAGGACATTCCTTTAGGAAGGAGATGAGGAGGAATTTCTTCAGCCAGAGGGTGGGGAATCTGTGGGATTCGTTGCCACAGACGGCGGTGGAGCCTACAAGTCAATGGATGTTTTTAAGGCAGAGATAGATAGATAGATTCTTGTTTAAGAAAGAACGGCGGATGCTGGAAAAATCGAAGATAGACAAAAATGCTGGAGAAACTCAGCTGGTGAGGCCGCATCTATGGAGCGAAGGAATAGGTGAGGTTTCGGGTCGAGACCTTTCTTCAGACTGATGTGGGGGTGGGGGGGTGGGAAGAAGAAAGGAAGATGCGGAGACGGTGGGCTGTGGGAGAGCTGGGAATGGGAGGGGAAGGAGGGAGAAAACAGGGATTACCTGAAATTGGAAAAGTCAATGTTCATACCGCTGGGGTGTAAACTACCTAGGCAAAATATGAGATGCTGCTCCTCCAATTTGCAGTGGGACTCACTCTGGCATTGGAGGAGACCCAGGATAGAAAGGTCAGATTGCGAATGGGAGGGGGAGTTAAAGTGCTGAGCCACCAGGAGATCGAATTTTGATTAGTGCGGGTTTCAGGGGAGAAGGCAGGAGAATGGGGTTGGGAGGGAGAGATAGATCAGCCATAATTGAAATGCGGAGTGGACTCGATGGGCCGAATGGCCTAAATCTTCTGATAGAATGTATGACTGCTTTCGAAGTTGGTGTTTAGATAAGGTCTGGGAAACGTCAACCGAAAAATAATTCTCAACATTTTGCTTTCTAGAGATCAACTGTAGCTTTAGACTTTAGAGATACAGCGCGGAAACAGGCCCTTCGGCCCACCGAGTCCGTGCCGACCAGCGTAACCTGCACACTAACGCTATCCTACACACACACACTAGGGAACAATGTCCAATTTTACTGAAACCAATTAACCCACACGGGTCACGGGGAGAAGGTGCAAACTCCGTACAGACAGCACCCATGATGGGATAGAACCCAGGTCTCTGGCGCTGTGAGGCAGCAGCTCTACCTGCTGCACCACCGTGACTGCCCAGGGCAGTTGTGGGGGGGAGGGGGGAGGGTTGTACAAGTTAAAAAAAACTCTTGTTTCTTTAGGGGAAGTGGAAGTGGGTTTTGTTGGCCGCCGCTTTTATTAGATGTGGTTCAAGCAGGATGTGTTGGCTGGTGACATTTAACCCTGGGAAATGTGAATTTATTCACTAGCTCCACTCCATCGCCTTCCATCCGACTCGTTCCTGAGGCTTTTATCACCAAGTCTGTGAACGGTATGGTTCTGGGAGAGAGAAAGAAAGAGGGAGAGAGAGAGAGAGAGAGTGGGAGAGAGAGGGACAGAGAGATGGAGAGGGAGAGAGATAGAGAGTGGGGGAGGGAGGGAGGGTGAGGGAGAGAGAGAGAATGGGAAAGAGAGAGGGACAGAGAGATGGAGAGAGAGATGGAGAGAGAGAGATGGAGGGAGAGAGAGAGAGATGGATGGAGAGAGATGGATGGAGAGAGATGGAGTGAGAGATGGAGAGGGAGAGAGATAGAGAGTGGGGGAGGGAGGGTGAGGGAGAGAGTGGGAGAGAGGGTGGAAGAGGATGAGGGAGAGGGAGAGGAGAAAGGTGGGAGAGAGGGAGTGAGAAAGGGAGAGAGTTGTTGAGAGGGACAGCAAGAGAGAGCGGGAGAGAGAACAAGCAATATAGAAAGAGAAAGGAGGAAGAGAAATTGGGGAGAGAAAAAGAGAGAGATGGAAGTGTGTGTGAGAGGGAGGGTGAGGAGATAGAGAGAGAGCAGGGATAGGAGCGAGAGAGAGAGCAGGTGAGGTGGAGGTGGGACTGGTGTAGAGGGGACATGTTGGCTGGTGTGGGCAAGTTTGGTGAAGGGCCTGTTTCCACGCTGTGTAACTGACGATAGTTCTTCAGTCACATTGATACTGACGGAGAAGTTGGTGGTTTGGACACTGTCATCAAATCCTCTGTCTCCTTCCTGGGATGGAGGAGGGAGAGAGAGAGAGAGCAGGGATAGGAGCGAGAGAGAGAGAGAGGAGAGACAGAGAGTAGAGAGAGAGAGAGAGAGTGAGAGGGAGAGGAGTGAGACAGAGAGAAGCGAAAGAGAGTGAGAGAGGAAAGAGACAGAGAGAGGGAGAGAGAGAAAGAGAAGGGGGAGAGTAGGGAAGAGGGGAGGAGTGGGGAGAGATAGATAGGGGGGAAGGGAGAGAGCGAGAGAACAAGCAATATAGAAGGAGAACGTAGAGAGAAATAGGGGAGACAAAAAGAGAGAACAGAGAGGGGGAGAAGGAGATGGAGATAGAGGAGAGAGGGGGAAGAGGGGGAGAAGGAGAGAGGGAGATAGAGGAGGGAGAGGGAAGGGGGAGAAGGAGAGAGGGAGATAGAGAGAGGGAAGGGGGGAGGGGGAGAAGGAGAGAGGGAGATGGAGAGAGGGAGAGGGAAGGGGGGGAGAAGGAGGGTGAAGGAGATGAGCAGGGCAGGATTTTTGACACTACATTTGTGCTGATGGTCACCATCTTTCTTTGTCCGTTCTAGATCTTTCCGAATGATGATAACAACTTTATTGTGGGCGCTCCTGACCCTCGTCCAGGGTAGGTCCGTCACACCGGGGGAAGCTATGGACGTTACACCGTGGGGGATGGACAGGGGGGGGGGGATACACTGGGGACGACGACACATAGAAACATAGACAATAGGTGCAGGAGGAGGCCATTCGGCCCTTCGAGCCAACACTGCCATTCAATGTGATCATGGCTGATCATCCACAATCAGTACCCCGTTCCTGCCTTCTCCCCATATTCCCTGACCCCGCTATATTTAAGAGCCCTATCTAGCTCTCTCTTGAAAGCATCCAGAGAACCGGCCTCCACCGCCCTCTGAGGCAGAGAATTCCACAGATTCACAACTCTGGGTGAAAACAATTTCTTCTCATCTCAGTTCTAAATGGCCTCCCCTTTATTTTTAGACTGTGTGTTGCCCCTGGTTCTGGACTCGCCCAACATCGGGAACATTTTTACTGCATCTACCCTGTCCAGTCCTTTTATAATCGTATACTTTTCTTTTTTTGTTTTTTTTTTGTTTATTTTATTAGAAGTTAATACAATACAAAACAGTCCAGTGGAACCTAATTTTAGGTGCCAACTATGTCATACCGTATTCCATTCTATGTACAACCTCTAGTTTTATGTTTTGAAAAGGAAGTAGGCAAGACAAGAAAAAGAAAACAATAGAAAGGGGAAAAAGAGGAAAAATAGATGGTAGAGAATAGAAAAACGTGAAGTGTGTATATATATAAAAAAGAAAAAGTGGAAAGTAGAAATAGGAGAGAAGGCCCCTTAAAAGAGAAAATTTCAAATCTTTATTCGGAGATGTAGATCTATCCACGTCATGAACTGAAATCAGTAAACTTTACGGTACTGTTGCATCACATGATTCCAAAAAGTCGATGAAAGGAGACCAACTCCTTAAGAATTGGTCATATTTATCTATTAGTCGGAGTCTCATTTCTTCAAGGCGTGCTATGTCCATCATATTCCTAACACACATTTTAACAGTTGGTATAGCTGTATTTTTCCAAAATTTAAGTATCAATTTCTTTTCAATTATTAACCCATAATTTAAAAAAACATTTTGGTCTTTATTTAAATTGATATCTTCTACTATTATTCCAAATATAATCCATTCCGTTTTAGGTTCTATTCTTGACTTGAAAAGCTTTGTAAATATATCAAATATATCGCTCCAAAATTTATTCAACTTTGTACATCCTACAAATGAATGTGTTTTATTAGCGTTTTGAAACGTTTTGATACTTTTCTATAAGTTTTCTTCTCATCCTTCTAAATTCCAGTGAATACAAGCCCCACTCGCTCCAATCTTTCCTCATATGACATTCCCGCCATCCCGGGAATTTACCTGGTGAACCTACGCTGCACTACCTTAATAGCAAGGATGTCCTTCCTCAAATTAGGGGACCAAAACTGCACACAGATGTGGTTTCACCAGGGCCCTGTACAACTGCAGAAGAACCTCTTTGCTCCTATACTCAACTCCTCTCGTTATGAAGGCCAACATGCCATTAGCTTTCGTCACTGCCTGCTGTACCTGCATGTTTGCTTTCAGTGACTGATGAACAAGGACACCCAGTTCTCGTTGCAGGGACTATCCCAACGTTTAAGAGACATTTAGACAGGTACATGGATAGAACAGGTTTGGAGGGATATGGGCCAAACGCAGGCAGGTGGGACTAGTGTAGCTGGGACATGGTGGCCGGTGTGGGCATGTTGGGTCGAAGGGCCTGTTTCCATGCTGTATCACTCTACGACTCTGACTATGACTTTGGCTCTGTCTTTGTGACTATCTCTCTGTAACTCTGTGACCATCTCTCTGTGTCTCTCTGCGTCTCTCTGTGACTGTCTCTGTGACTCTCTCTCTGTGTCTCTGCGTGTCTCTGTGACTGACCATCTCTCTGTGTCTGTCTGTGTCTCTCTGCGTCTCTCTGTGTCTCTGTGTCTCTCTGCGTGTCTCTGTCTCTGTGTCACTGCGTCTCTGTGTGTCTCTGTGACTCTCTCTGACTGTGTCTCTGTGTCTGTGTCACCATCTCTCTGTGCCTGTGTCTCTCTGCCTCTGTGACTGTGTTTCTGTCTCTCTGTGTCTGTGTCTGTCTGTGACTCTCTCCCTCAGTGTTTCCGTGTCTCTGTGACTGTCTGTGTCTCTGTCTCTGTTAGTCTGTGTCTGTGTTTGTGTCTCTCTGTCACTGTGACTCTGTGTCTCTGACCGTTTCTGTGTCTCTGTCTCTCTGTGTCTCTGTGACTCACTCAAGTCAAGTCAATCCATTTCAAGTCAAGTCAATGCATTTCAAGTCAATCCACTTCAAGTCACACACATACACACTTCACCTCACACACACGCACAGACTCCTCTCACACACACACACACACACACACACACACACACACACACACACACACACACACACACACACACACCTTCCACCTCACACACACCCTCCACCTCACACACACAGACTCACTCACACACACACACACACACACACACACACACACACACACACACACACACACCCACCATATATCTGACAGTAAACCTTCTTGACATGTGATTGACAGGAGAGAGGACCAATCAGCTGATCTCAAGATTTTTTTAAACATCCATAACCTTTATATTTTTCAGCGATCGGGAAAATCCATGGGGTTGCTGCAGCGGAGGAGGACTGTGAGTAAGATGGCCAAAAATCATAGCGATATAGGGTAGCGCTATTTCTAAAATCAATTAACAGCGTAGTCAGGAAGTGGTCAAGATGAGACTTTTAGTTATATAGTTTTACTAGACCAAGTACAGACCCGTTGGGTCTGTTCCCCCAACGTGCGGTTGTGTGTGTGGGGGGGGGGGGTGGCATGCAGCGTCACACACACCAACTATCCCCCTCCCCCCCACACTCATGCTAATTACCCCCCTTGATATTATATTAATATTATTAATTTGCTCCTTTTACCCCATAACCACCCTATCTACTGACGCATAGCCCCCAACTTGCAGTCACATCTAGAGTGGGGGGGGGGTGGTAGAGAGTTAGGGCAGAGAGGGAGAGACAGAAACACAGAGAGAGGGGCAAGATGGAGAGGAGGGTGGAGAGGAGGAGAAGACGGGGGGTGGGTGAGGGGGGAAAGGTGGGGGAGGAGGGGAGGGGAGGAGAGAGAAAGGGTGAGACTGAGAGAGAAGGTGTGCTGAGAGGGTGGAGAGGTGGGGAGCAGGGAGGGGGAGGGAGGGAAGAGGGTAGGGGGTGTGGAGGAGAGGGTGGAGAGAAGGGAAGAGAAGGGAAGGATAGCGGTGGGAGGAGGGAGGGGGAGAGGAGGGAGGAGAGAGGGGGGTGGGGGGGAGAGTGGCGGGGAGAGCGGGGGAGAAAGTGCGCTGAGAGGGGGTGAGGTGAGGGGAGGGGGAGAGCTGTGGAGGGAACGGGGTAGGGGTCTGTGTCTGTCCCACTCTCTCTGTGACTGTGTCTCTGTGACTGTGTCTCTGTGACTGTGTCTCTGTATCTCTGTATCTCTGTGTCTCGGTGTCTCTGTGTGTGTCCCTGTGTCTCTGTGTGTGTCCCTGTGTCTCTGTGACTGTGTCTCTGTGACTGTGTCTCTGTGACTTTCTGTCGATTCAACGCCGCCCAGCAATCACCCTGTACACTACAATTGTTCTACACATTAGGGACAATTTACCTCCCCAGTTTCCTCCGACACTTCAAAGGTGTGCAGGTTTATAGGTTAATTGGCCTCTGTAAATTGCCCGCAGTGTGTAGGGAGTGGATGCGAAGGTGGAAATAGCGTAGACCTAGTGTGAACGTGCGATTGATGGTCGATGTGGACTTGGGTGAAACAATGGGGCTGTTTCCAATACTGTATCTTTCAACCAGTTAATTCAATTGATTACATGGTTGACTCTTAGTGCTCATAGCAAGGTCACCAATTGGCCCTGCTCACCTGCTCAAAGTTCACCTGGTCTTGTGAGTTGAGTTTTGATATGGGTGAGGTGTAGCAAGGCTTCAGTGGTAAGTCGCAGCTTTGTTTTGAGGTCCCACCCAGACTTTGCTGACAGCCCTTAAAAGGAGGCAAAGTGGAAGCAGAGCTTTCTGCTTTTAGTTTTTAAATATCCACAGAAATATTTCCAAAATCATTAAAGTTACAACAAACAATTAAAAAAAAAAGAATAAAGCAAATTATAATGTAAAGAATTATTATTAAAAGTACTAAAATAATCCACAAGTAATTCACTAAAGGAACAAAGTGCTGGAGTAACTTGGCAAGTCGGGCAGTATCTCTGGAGAATATGCATAGGTGATTGTTCAGGTTAAGACCCTTCTCAGTCAGAAGAAATATTGTCAGTCTGAAGAACGGGCTCGACCTGAAACATCATCTACCCATGTCCTCCAAGGATGCTTCTCCCCAGAGGTATTCTTTTGTGTATTAACCAACATCTGTGGTTCTTTGTTTCCATGAATTCACTAATGGAGCAGGATGTCAGATGCTCTAGGCATCTGAGACCTGGAACAGGTCCATATATTGGTATTGATTATAGGTAGTCCTCTTTGAAACCTTTGGCCATTGCCACCACGATTCAGCCTGATATGTCAGACAGCAACCTTTGTATGGATTCAATGCCTATCTATAATGCGGTGATGGACCACCTAGACCTGCTGCAGTCGCTTGGTGATGGTGCTCCTGTAGTCCTATTGTTCCTGGATTTTACACTCCATAATGCCGGAGGATCAGTAATATATTTCCAAATCAAGTTGATGTGTGATGAGTACTGGAAGTTGAAGTTTGAGATATTTCCACAAGTCTGCTGGCTTTGTCCACCAAGGTGGTAGAAGACACGAGTTTGCCAGATACAATGGGTGAGTAAATGCTGTGCACTTTGCAAAGGGAACAACTACAGCCATTGTGCCCTGTGCAATGCCGATGGAAGGAATTGAGAGATATCCATCTAATAAGTTTCTTTGACTTGGATGGTTTGACTTGGATGGTGGAATGGTTTTGGGAAGTCAGGATATGAGACTGTGTGATATTCCAGATGAGTTTCTGATAGAGCGAAGGAAATAGGCGACGTTTCGGGCCGAAACCCTTCTTCACCGAAACGTCGCCTATTTCCTTCGCTCCATAGATGCTGCTGCACCCGCTGAGTTTCTCCAGCATTTTTGTGTACCTTCGAACTTCCAGCATCTGCAGTTTCTTCTTGAACACGAGTTTCTGATAGGTTTGGTTTAAAGATACAGCATGGAGACAGGCCCTTCAGCCCACTGAGTCCATGCTAAACACTAATCACCCATTCAGCACAGTGGCTCAGCGGTATGGTTGCTGCTCTACAGCACCAGAGATCCAGGTTCAATCCTCACTACAGGTATTATATATATATTAAGTTTGTATGTTCTCCCTGTGACCACTTTTGCTTTCTCTAGGTGCTGCGATTTCCTCCCACATTCCAAAGAGGTGCAGGTTTGTAGGTTAATTGGCTTCCGTAACAATTGTCCCTAGTGTGTAGGATAGAACTAGTGTACAGGTGAACACTGGTCCCCATGGACTTCGGTGGGTTGAAGGGCCTGTTTCCACATTGTTTCCCTAAACTAAACTAAACAAACTAGGTCTAGGTTATCCCACTTTATCATCCACTCCCTACACACTGGGGACAATTTACAGAGGCTACTTAACCTACAAACCTGCATGTCTGGCATGTGCGTGGAAACTGGAGCACCCAGAGGAAGTCCATCTGGTCACTGGGAGAACATGCAAGCTGGTCACAGGGAGAACATGCAAGCTCTGCACAGGATCAAAACCGGGCCTCTGACGCTGTGAGGCAGCAGCTCTACCACCTGGGCAACTCTGCTGCCCACTGGTTACGCAAGATTCAGGTTGTGCAAGATTTTCTGTAAGTGCTGCTGGTTGAGAAGGTCAAGAGTAGCTGCAGTAAAAATGGAGAAATACAATGATATCCAAGCACTACATTAAAACTCACCATTGGACAATGGCTCGATTTCAATTGGATATTTATTCCAGCATTATGAAGATGAAAGAGAATGTTACTGACAGGGAATAAAAGAATGAGATCCAGACTGGCGTATAGATGCTCCCCGATTTACAATGCTTCAAATACAAATTACAAATACTTTACGATGGTGCAAACGCTGGGCAACAGCAGTGAGTCGCAGCTCAATTTCGGTCACGTGATCACATTGCATTAAATGCGTTTTCGACACGATATTTTCGATTTACAATGGGTTTATCGGGACGTAACCCCATCGTAGGTCAAGGAGCAGCTGTATTGGTCTTATAGTGATCCTGAAAACAAACAGCAAGAAACAAATCCATATAAAATGCCCTAAGTTATCTTTATAAAACTCCCTGTGTGCAGAGCCTGTGTTCCCAGACTCAATATAGACGGAGGATTTAATCAAGTGATGTCATTTCTGATAATTGCTCTGATCGTACTATTCTGGAAACCACTCTTAATCATAGAATACAGAAAAGTACATCACAGGAACAGGCCCTTTGGCCCACATTGGCTGTGCTGAACTTCTTCTTCTTCTAGCCTTTGAGGCAGCAGAAGTCCGCAGCAGGGTGATGTCATCCAGTTCGACATCCGCAGGTGCCCGCCCTAAAAAGGGCTCATGCTCCATGTTGGCGCCAAGCTGTGGCGCTGCTGCTGCTGTTTCTGTTTGTAGTTGTTAGCCTGACTGAGGTCAGTTGACAGTGCTCACCACGGGGAGGTCGATAACATGAGCCCCTAGGATAGATAGTGCCAGTGTACAGGGTGATCACTGCTCAGTGGGCCGGAGGGCCTGTTTCCACAAACAAGTGTAATCACTGGTCAGTGCAGACCAGGTGGGCCAAAGGCCTTACTTCCATGCTGTATATCTAAACTAAAGTAAACCTGATCGCAACCCACCCCCACCCCCCCCCCACCCATTGTCTCCATTGCCCTTCTTGCACTTACTTATGCTCCCTTTGGGAGAACAATACATGCATTACTGGCAACCCCCAGCGCCAACAATGCATCCTTTCAGACTTCAAAATCAGATTGAGGAAGGATGCTTTGAACAAATAACATTTATAGCATTTTCATGATTTTGCAGCATAAAGCTCAAATGACCTCCAAGCAATGAAAATAAAGTAATAAATGTGCCCAGAAGAATATGTAACCTGATTCTATCGAAGGCAAATTTATTGTCCATTTATCTTTGAGCAATGGGGCCATTCAATCCACTAATTAAGTGTCAACTAGATTATTTAATAGGACTCTCAAATGCAAACTCGTGTATAGGATGTTATAACCCTGATGTTGGCAGACACTGCAGATCTGTGTTCAGAGATGGCTCTGCATTGATGCAGTCTCAATTATGCTAGGGTGTTAAACCAGGGTGAACATATCCAGCCCCATGGGTATTCAGATAAAACAGTGATCCTCTTCTGCCATTAACTGTGTATGCCGTGGCCTAGTTTAACTTTCTGAAATACGTCACTCCGTACTTGTCTGAGATAAATTTCACCGCCCAATCTTTGCCCACTTTCCCAATTCATCTAGGCTCCATTTTAAATTGTAGACAACATTCTTCAGTCCATCGTATCAATTTTGATATCATCTGCAAACGTACTGATCATCTCACATATATATTTGCTTCCAATTCATTATTAAATGTGATTATATAAGAAAGGAACCAACAGGGGGCTGCGCAGTGGAGCAGCGGTAGAGTTGCTGCCTTACACTGCCACAGACCTGTGTTAAGGGGCTGTCCCACTTGGACGACATCATCCGCAAGTTCTGGCAAGTTTGCCCTCGACTCACACTCACAGCATGGTCGACACGAGGTCGTAGGGGGTCTTTGTAACTCCTTCATGCACGAGAGTAGTCCCCGTGTACTCGAGGCCTCAGCTAGGTCGCGGTGTATTTTTCAACATGTTGAAAATGCTCGCGAGTAAAAAAAGGTCGCCATGGAAAAATCTATACTTTTTTTACTCATAAGTTTAGTCGTAGGTCGTAGTACGTCATACTATGTCAAGGTAATCGTAGGTTAGTCGTAGGTAATCGAAGGTAGTCGTAGATAGTCTTCATCATAGTCGAAGGGAGGTCGTCTTCACTGTCCACTATTTGGTGTCCAATTTTCCTGAAGTTAGTCATAGCTAGTCGAAGCTAGTCTTCAACATAGTTAAAGGAGGTCGAAGGAGGTCTTCTACATAGTCGAAGGAGGAATTCAACATGACATTTGTTCAAACTCTCCTAAACTCTTCTAAACTCGCCAATTAGGTCGCCCAAGTGGGACAGCCCCTTTAGATCCAGAGTACAGGTGCTATCTGTATGGAGTTTGTACGTTCTCCCTGTGGCGGCGTGGGTTTTCTCTGGGTGCTCTGGTTTCCTCCCACACTCCAAAGACGTACAGGTTTATAGGTTAATTGGCTTCTGTACAATTGTTCATAGTGTGTAGGATAGAACTAGTGTACAGATAGTCACTGGTCAGCACGGACTTGGTGGACTGATGAGCATGTTCCCACGGTGTATCTCTAAACTAAACTAAACTATCCCAGTGACACACCATTGGCTACTGGTCTCCAATGTAAAGCATCTCTGGAGAACATGGATAGGTGAAGTTTCGGGTTGGGATCCTGAGTTACTCCAGCACTTTGTTTATTTTTTTGTAAACCACCATCTGCAGTTCCTTGTTTGTATAATTTTGTCCCCAATTTTCTAACTCACTCTGGATCCGATGTAATCACACCTGAACCAGCCTACCATGGACCTTGTCAATGGATCTCGTCCATATAGACATTGTCAATCCTTTTGGGCATCTCCTCAAAATCTCAATCAAGTTTGTGAGACACTTTCTCCCACAGAGTCATGCAGATTATTCCTAATCAGTCCTTACCTTTCCAAATGCAAACAAATCCTATGTATTCCTCCCAGCAGCTTTCTCGCCACTGCAAGGCTCACCAGCCTGCAGTTCCCTGGCTTGTTCTTGCAGCCCTTCTTAAATCAAAGCATTTTCCAATCATCTGGTACCTTACCTATGACTAATGAAGACACAGTAAGGCCCCAGAAACTCATTCACCTGCTTCCCACATTGTTCCAGAATTCTCTCAGTCAGGCCATTGTGGATGTGTCCACCTTTTTGTGCTTCACATCTGCAAGCATCTTCTCATTTGTTTGTTGATATGTTGCTGGATAACTTTATTCTCCTCCATGAACTCACTAGCTTCCATGTTCTTCACCATAGTAATTGCAGATGAGCAGCAGTAATTTCAGATCCTGCCCATTTCAAATGGCTCCACATATAGAATACAAAATTGATCCCTAAGGAAATTTGTTTCCTCCCTAGTTAATGCACTTAATGTTTAGGGATTCTCTTTTAACCTTTTCTTCCAAGGATCTGACCATTTTCCCCTCCTAACCTCCTTCTTGAGCATATTCCTACCTCCTTTAGACTTCAATCTTTAGACTCTAGAGATACAGTGTGGAAGAAAGCCCTTCCGCCCACCGTGCCCTCACCAACCAGCGATCACCCCATACACCAGTACTATCCTACACACTAGGAACAATTCACAATTTAAAGAAGCCAATTAACTGACAAGCCTGTACATCTTTGGCGTGCGAGAGGAAACCGGAGCTCCCAGAGAAAAGACACACAGTCAAAGGGAGAACATACAAACTCCATGCAAACAGCACCCATAGTCAAGATCAAACTCAGATCTCTGGCACTGTAATGGAGCAACTCCACCAATGAGCCACCTTCTACTCCTTACAGGATTCATTTGAACGCAGCTGCCTACACCTGACATATGTCTCCATTTTCCTGACAAGGGCTTCAAAAGGGTGTCAAAGAAAGGATGTTATTTTAGGAAAGAGAAGTGAAGGAATTTCTTTAGTCAGAGGGTGGTGAACCTGTTGAATTATTTGCCACAGAATGCTGTGGAGGCAAAGTCAGTGGATATATTTAAAGCAGAGATTAGTATGGGTGTCAGGTTATGGGGAGAAGGCAGGAGAATGGGGTTAGGAGAGATAGATAAATCATGTTTGAATGGTGGAGTAGACTTGATGTCAAATGGCTGAATTCTACTCCTATCACATGATCATGATCTTATGAATATTCCTTGTCAACAAGGGTTTCTTCATTCTGCAAGCTTGCCCTTCATGCTGGACCTCATCTTCATCTGCTTCTTCTTCTTTGGAGTTTTACGGCAGCCGGCATCCGCAATGTTGCATTGCTGCCACCTTCTGGCTTCATTCCACAGTACTCATGTCTTTACATTAGATCCTTTTTATAAGGCCAGAGGCTCTCAAGAAATCAAACAACACCTTTATTCCTTTTCCTTTCCCTCCACACTCTAGAATGTTCTTTACTGATACTTCTGTCAATCCAATTTTCTTAATTTCACTGGTCATAATTCCTCTTTCTGTCTCATATCTCCTACATGCAACTAGAGCATGCTGAACTCTTTCTGGTTGATGGCATTCCTCACACAGCCCAGTAGGGTGTTTTCCCAACATTTTTAATGTGCTGTTCAGGTGAGTGTGTCCTATCCTCAATCTTGCTAATACTACCTGTTCTCTCCTGTTCCACCCTCTTCTTGCTGTAATGCCCACTCTATTTTGTAGCGAATAGAGGTGTCTCCCCTTTGTCTCCTGTTCCCAGTATTGTTGCCATTCCTGATTTATTTTCTTCCACACAATGTGTTTTCCTTCAGATTTGGATAATTGTAAGTTTACCTCTATGTTTCTTTTCTTTAAAGCCTCCTTTGCTAATTTATCCACCTTTTCATTTCCTAGAACACCAATGTGTGCTGGGACCCACAACAAAGTCACGTCACTGCCCTTCCTTGTTACTTGGCTTAATAGTAGTAGAATTTCATACACTAGGTCAGGCCGCCTATGGGATGCACCAGTCCCAATACTCTGGATTGCAGACAATGAGTCGCTACATATTAATACTTTACATGGTTGCACCTGTTCCATCCACCGAACTGCCATCAAAATAGCGTACAGTTCCACTGTATATACTGTCAAATAGTTATTTGTTCTTTTGCAAATCTCAACATTCATCCCTTGCACTACCACAGCTGCCCCTGTTGTTTCAGCTACTGGGTCCTTTGATCCATCTGTGAAAATTAAGAGGTGTTCCCTGTATCTATTATCTATATGGCTATTATATTCTGTCTTTAGGTCTGAATTTTTGTTCCTCCTTTTTGCCTCCCATATCTCCAGATCAACTTTTGGGATGTTCAGTAACCATATTGGCACAGATGGCTGCTGGACTTCATGGCTTCCTATCTCTCCTTTAAATGCCTCCCAATTGCCAGGTGGCCCTTTAAGTGGTAACAGCCCTTCCCAATCAACCTTTATAAGTTCCTGTTGAGTACCATCAAAATTAGCCTTGCCCAATATAGGTCTTTCATTTGAGGACTGGCCCTATCTTTTTCCATAACCAACATCTATGTTATGATGGTAAAACAAAATAAAGGCTAGATTTTCAAATTTTGGCCATTTTTTTTATAGTACAAAAAGAGTACACATGGTACAAAAAGACTCAAAAGATTTTAAATAAAATAAATTAATAAGCTGAACAAGCCTTTAGACAGACACAAAAAGAGCCTGGTGATTGTTGGAAAAAGCTATTCATGAACCTAGATGGACACAAATAGCTGGAGTAACTCAGCGGGACAGACAGCATCTCTGGAGAGAACAAATGGGTGACGTTTCGGGTCGAGACCCTTCTTCAGACTGACCATTTATACAGGTTAAGCAGTTTATAGAATGACAATCTGCCATGGACACCAACAGCAAGAAATGATAAATATGCCTGCACTTTTTAATCTACAAAACACCCAACTCATAACTAGAAACTAATTGATATGTGGATTGATTCCATATTTCCATAATCCTTGTATTTGTTTCCAATTTCAGAAAGCACTATTCTCTCTTTTGTTTTTATAGCTATGTAGGATTATAATTTATAAATCAAGCAAAATTTAATACAGGAATTAAATGAAACCAACCTTCCCACCGGATCAGGCAAATAGCCTGATTCTATGATTCATTAAAGGAAATACTGGAAAACACAAATCAAAACAGCTAAAATATTTGAACAGTTTAGTTTATTGTCATGTGTACCGAGGTACAGTGAAAAGCTTTATGCATGCTAACGTCAGCGGAAATACAATACATGATTACAATCGAGCCATTTACGGTGTATAAATACATGATAAGGGAATAATATTTCCTGCAACGTAAAGCCAACAAAGTCCGATCAATGTTAGTCAGAGAGTCATCAATGATGTAGATAGTAGTTCAGCACTGCTCACTGGATGGGGTAGGATGATTCAGTCACCTGAGAACAGCTGGGAAGACACTGTCCCTCAATCTGAAGTTGTGCGTTTTATACCTTTTGCCTGATGCGAGAGGGGAGAAGAGGGAGTGGCCAGGGTGCGACTCGTCCTTGATTATGCTGCTGGCCTTGCCAAGGCAGCGTGGGGTATGAATTGAGTCAATGGAAGGGAGGTTGGTTTGTGTGGAAAGAACAAGGAGTGAAACCTTATGGATGCTGGAAAACGCAGTGAGAAAATTGCAAACAGGAACTAGAATAAGAGAATTTTAATGAGGTTGAAAATATTTTTGAGTGAAAAGAGAGGTGAGAATACTGTGGGGAATTGAAACTGAAGGAGAGAGTGCAGTGAAATTCTGGAGACATTAAATAAGGGCGGCACTGAACAACAGCACAAGACAAGGTCAAAAGAGTACGGTGAATTGAGCAGTGGAATGAAAAGATCATAGATAACAAAGAAATACTGAGAAAGTCAGACAGTCCAATTGGCCTTGGTGCAATGAAGAACAGCAACTGGAAAAATATGAAGACTGAAGCAAAGATTTTAACCTGCAAAACCAGAGATGAGATGAGAAACTGTTGAGGTTAATTAGAAAGGAGAAATAAGAAACTGCAGTTGCTGGTTTACAAAAAAAAGACACAAAGTACTGGAGTAACTCAGTGGATCCGGCGACATCTCTGGAGAAAATGGAAAGATGATGCTTCGGGTCAGGGACCTTCATCAGTGATTGTAGCTGGGGGGGGGAAGAAAGCTAGAAGAGAGGAGGAGGTGGGACAAAGCCTTGTAAGTGAAAGGTGGCTACTGGTGAGGGGAGTGATTGGAAAAAGCCAGAGATGAAAAGACAACAAGGTGTAATGTGAGGAAAGTGTGAATAGTGAAGCTAAGGAAGGAATGTAAGTGGAAGGAGAGGGGTGGAGGTTTCAGTAACCCGAGGAGAGGTAAAATATTACAAGTTTTATTTCAACACTGGGAATGGAATTGCTGTCAGTCACTAAGATATTTATTTTCATAGTTAAATAACTTCCTGTATTTTTCTAAACAAAGTCTCACAATTTTTTTTCCAAGTCATCTGTGAAATCACACTTTCATTGCATAATCACCTCATATAAATGGACTTGTTTTTTTTACTTAAAATGTACGTATTAATTGTTTCCGGGTGGGAAAAATAAAGAAGACATAAGGAAATTTGTGGTTTTGAGACAGATGAGAAATATTGAGTAATATTCATACATTGGTAATCATGTTCATTTTAAAAGCTATCAAAAACATTTGTAGGTGATTAGGTTTCTTCAGGTGTTTATATCATGCAGTATGCCAGACAATTCTCATCTCTTGGAAACAGAGCTGATATTAAGTAGGAAGGAACTGCAGATGCTGGTTTACACCGAAGATAGACACAAAATGCTGGAGTAACTCAACGGGACAGGCAGCATCTATGGAGCGAAGGAATGGGTGATGTTTTGGGTCAAGAACCTTCGAAGGGTCTCCCATTCCTTCTATCCAGAGATGCTGCCTGTCCTGAGTTACTCCAGTATTTTGTGTCTATCTTTGCTAATAATAAGTAGTTTAACAAGCAGCGATCTTCATTACTTAAACATAATGTTGAGAATAAGTGAGACCTGAGATGAATGCAAGTGGAATTTAATTTAATCTAATTTAATTTAGAAGACAATGAATTATAGTTGGAAACCCATCAATAATTAATAACATTCTGTTGCACTTGTTCAGGCTTTACATAATGTTTTAATGTTTACAGAAGTATTCATGAAATGCGTCTCAATGTGACTTAAATTTATGAAGCAACCGTTAGCACATGGAGTCTTGTGCAGTAAGCGATGTATTTACATGTGGAGCCTCTTTCATCTAGTCTTTGGGCAACATCTTACAGGCTATTAGAGAAAAGATTGGGCTAATAATTAATCTTGCGTTGCAATAATGCTTAATAGTTTGACACATTGATATATAGATTGGAAGTTTGAGCTTCAGTTGCAAATAATACTTTTTTGTCCATTTTTTAATTAATGATCAGATAATTATTCAAAGCTTGTCCCCAATTTTTTCATCAATAATCTTGATGGAGAAAGGTTTTCACCATAAATCTTTGCCTTCCAAGCTGTATAAATTGTGAGGCTTTGCCTTTGTAAAATTAAAACAGTGATTAGACTTTTTTAATTTCCCATTGGCGGTAAAGCACTTGGGGGACATCTTGAAATCATAAAAGGCATCATGTTTAGTTTAGTTTTAGTTTGGAGATGCTGCGCGCAAAGAGGCCCTTTGGCTCACGGAATCCGCGCCGACCAGCGATATCTGAACACGAGCACTATCCTGCACACTAGATATAGTTTCCAATTTTTACCGAACCCAATTAACCTGTAGGACTTTGGTGGGTGGGAGGAAACCAGAGCATCCAGAGAAAACCCACGCGGTCTCGGAGCGAATGGACTTGTCTCTATACAGACAGTACCCATAGTCAGGATCGAACCTGGGTCTCTGGCGTTGTAAGGCAGCAACTCTGCTATTGTGCCACTCCATGTCTCTGGTTTATAAATTCTCCAGTGCCTTGAAAGGTAAATTAAACAAGGGGGTGCAGAAAGACACAATTTTTTTACGCCAATATTTGAATCTTGTTAATTGCAGCTGCACTTGAGGCTCTATCTAAAGATTAGGAAGTAGGCATTTAATACTGGTGGATGTAAGAATTTCTCACAATCAGTGATAAAACTCTGGAATTGATTACCTCAGACGGTTGTGGAGATCAGATCATTGATAAAATTTAAGGAGGGAGTAAATATAGATGAGAAAGATCAGGACTGAGAGCAATGGGAGATTGGCACAGAAGAGAAGATGAGACCTGGGGCAGATCAGTCATGATCATACTGAATGATGGGTAGGCAGGCTTCACAAGCTACATGGCTATTCCTGCACCTAGATTCATATGTTATTATGTTGTTGGGGCAGGGTCATTGTGAATGAAGGCTGGGAGGAGGGGGGATTGGAAGTGGGGTTGAAAGGTGCAATGGGAGGTGTAGGAAAGAACTGCAGATAAAGTCGAAGGTAGACACAAAATGCTGAAATAAACTCTGCAACTCAAACCTCGGCCACGAGCAAATAATAATGATACTGATCCGCTGACGTGAATTGCTCCTTGACTCCGACCCTGATTTCCATTAACAGAAACCTCCCATTGCACAAAATACTGGAGTAACTCAGTGGGACAGGCAGCATCTCTGGAGAGAAGGAATGGGTGATGTTTCGGGTCTTGATGTTTCTCTCCGGAGATGCTGCCTGTCCCACTGAGTTACTCCAGTATTTTGTGCAATGGGAGGTTTCTGTTAATGGAAATCAGGGTCGGAGTCAAGGAGTAATTCACATCAGCGGATCGGTATCATAATTATTAGCTCGTGGCCGAGGTTTGAGTTGCAGAGTTGCACAGCATAGAAACAGGCCCTTTGACCAACCATCATGGCTATCTGTAATATTCCCAATTCCTTACATTAATTCCAAATCCCGCTATACTTTGTTCATTTAAAATCTGCCCAAATGCACCTTAAATGCTTACAGTTCCTGCTTCCAGAATCTCCTGGCAGCTCATTGTAAATACTAACTTTGCAACGTGTGATAAAAGTTAGCCCTCAAATCCTCTTAAACCCCCTCCTTCTCACCTTAAACCTAATTTTAGACATCCCTAACCTGGGAAAATCCTTGACTGGACTTTACCTTGCTGGCTTTACCTTGCATTAAACATTATTCCCTTATCATGTATCTGTACATTGTAAATGGATTGACTGTAATCATGTATCGACTTTCTGCTGACTGGGTTGGCATGCAGCAAAAAGCTTTTCACTGTACTTCAGTACACGGGACAATAAACTAAACTAAAAAGCCTCTTGTTGATTACCCTATCTATGCCTCTCATACTTTTACATACTTTTAGCACACTACAATTTAGCCTTCACTGGAGCAAGTCTACCCAATCTCTCTTCATAACTCATTAATCCAGGCAACATCCTTGTGATTCTCTTCTGTACCTTCTCTTGTGCAATCACATCTTTCCTGTAGTGTTGCGACCAATACTACGTACAAAACTCCAAGTGCACCCTAACCAACGTTCTACACAATTGTAGCATGATGTCCAAACTCTTGAGCAGGGGGAGATGTGTGTTCAGGGTCCTGATGGAGATGTGGTTTGGGTAGTCAGAAGATTCTAAAGTAGACCTGCTTCAAGGTCTTAATTTAATGGGAACTAATCTGTAGCCTGTTCTGACTGCTGGATTGCATGGACGAGAATGTGTTATGGCAAGTTGTCTTTAAGCATCTTTGAACCAGGCCATAAAAGACTACTTCTACAGGATTGGCCAAACCATCTCAAGGTCAATGCTTGCACATGAATCCTGTGCCATTCAATACATTTCTAAGCTTTTTGTACTGAGCCCTTGTAACCCAACGCTGTGAAAGGTAAACCTCTTTGCCCAGCAGACTTTGTTTGATGCCACAACAACCCCTGCTGTGCAATCTTGCTGTTCTGGTGAATCATATCTTCAATGCATTTGTACATTGTGCTACAGAAACTGGATTTCAGAACAGAATTTGCCCATCAACAACAATGAAATTGTTTTTACAACAGCCATGTTTTTACAATAAGCGAGTTCGGTATCTCGATAAATGCAAGGAATCATGGGATTTCAAAGGTCATTCAGGATTTTTTTTAAAGCGAACGCAGCATTGTATAAACTGAATAAATTGTTAACGATTCTACCAAGGATTTAATCTAGAACTCTGTCAGCTCAATAGCTTCCTTTCTTGTTCTGCTGTTCGCACACAACTTACACAGTCCTAGTTCTAGTTCAGTTCATTAATCTTCAATTAGGAGATATTCAAAAATTTAAAGAATTTATTATTTTCATTTAATCCTTAATGTGTTTGCTACTGGAATAAGAAAATGTTACTTGTGTTTGAAACATCTTATTTATATTCATAATTTATGTGTAAAAATATATTTAATCTGAGGCAGGCAGCGACTGTATCAGTGTGATGTGGGCTGATGCTTTACCTACAGGCGGTGTGAATGTACCGTTAAGGCAAAGATTCATCTCCGAGGAAAACTGAGTACAGGGTTGGCCCTGTGAAGGAGTCGCCAATCCGATATACCACATTTAACTGTGAAATGCCTGCCCTTTAGTATAGGTTAGATTGAGTGGAGGGTCTATGCTGTTCCAAGTTTGCGGTGGTTGCAGTGTGTTTCCCCCAGCCATCTCGCCCAGTGCACGTTGGCCAGCACAGTTTGCCAGCCCTTGTTAGTAGAGGCTCTTTGTGCAGGTTCGACCCGAAGCCCAAAGGTTTTGTGGAGGTTCTGCGTTAGGATCGGGCACACAGCGAGCTAGTGAGAGGGCTGTCAGATCAGATCAACCCAGGTTGCCGAGTGGCCGAAAGGCGGTTTTAATGGGTCGTTATTAAACTGTTGCGTCTGTGCGGCATCGCCAGCTCTCTCTCTCCCAGATCCCTCTCCCCAACTGTCCACAAAGTCTGACAGTAAATGCTCCCACTTATATTATGGGTTGGCTCCGAGTTTGCCCACTCGCTGGGGCGGACGGTGCCTCCTTCAAAGAGAGCGAGAACAGGCCCCTTCAGCTGAGGAGCTGCAGCCCACTCCTCAATGACGCCTCTAGTTTGGCTGTGGTTCAAATGGCTGCAAATTCTCATAATTATCACCGCCCGGTCACCCGGACCCGGCTCCCAACTGTGAGCCCTGACAGACTGGAACAAACCCCACAGGTTATTTCCAACCTACCCCCACACAGCACATTCTCCTTGTTTCCCTCAATCCAGGAAGATTGTTTAGATAGGAATGTAAGGACAGTCTTAAATTGGTTGACCACACAACTTATAATTTGTGTAAATCAATATTGAATTTGAATGGCTGTGACTCAGGCTAATGCCAGGGATTTGATAATTGACAGGTTTTGTTCCAGGCATTCTTGCATTTTCAAGGCTGGTGCTGTATTGTGTCAATAATTTAAATAGATACAATTGTGGATTTGTGCAGCCTGCAGTACTCTGTGGCCTACTGCTGACATATTTGACAGATACATTTAGTTATAAATCTCATTGAAATGAATATGCAGGTCCGTACATACACAGTAGCTCAGCAGGCACATACGTTTTGTTCCCGAATGACCCATGACCCATGACCTGGGCATGCGCAGTTGAACACAAAGATCCTATAGCGGAGCAAGATAGGCCACTCCTCCAAAATCCAATGGACTGACGTGTAGTACGTTACGGAACGTCATGGCCGCCATTTGTTAATGCAACACGCGACTGTATGTAATCCACCCGCTGTGATCCAAAGCAAAGATTATGGAGCTCCTCTATAATCATTGATCCAAAGCAAAGATCCTCGAGTATCTGGTAGCGGGAACAGCCCCCTCCTTTGCGTAGTTTCCCTTGCATTGTATTGTGCAGTTTCCCTTGTATTGCTTTAACACACACTGCACAAAATTAAATTTAACGTATATATATTTTATATATTTATATGAATGTGTGTCTGTGTGTGAGGCAAGTTAGAGATAATAAAGTTTATTCTCATGGATCAGAAGCAACTTTGATTTAAATAATCACTATTAATTCATTTGTCTTGTAAAATGATGTACATAAACCATAAAGGCAATTATATATATAATTATATAGTAATAATAAATATATGCATATATATATATTTATACACATACATATATATACACATACATATATACACATACATACACACGTATACACATACATATGCACACATACATATGGATACATTTATATGCATACATACACACATATAAACATATATACATACATATATACACACATATACATATACATGCATATATACACATACATGCATATATACACATACATATATATTTATACATATGATCATTTTCCAACGATCAATAGATTTACGATCAGTTCCTGTGGATTGGAGGGTAGCTAATGCTATCCCACTTTTCAAGAAAGGAGCGTGAGAGAAAACAGAATTACAGACCAGTTAGCCCGACTTTGGTGGTGTGAAAGATGCTGGAGTCAATTATTAAAGATGTAATAATGGGGCATTTGGATAGCAGTAAAAGAATTAGTCCAAGTCAACATGGATTTATGAAAGGGAAATCATGTTTGACTAATCTTCTGGATTTTTTTTGCCGCAAGGCTTGGTGTTGGGGCCGCAACTGTTTACCATATATATTAATGATTTGGAAAAGGGAATTAGGAGCAAAACTAATGCATACATACCTACATATTTAAATTCATCTGATAAGTTGGTCAAATAACATGGGCACCTTCTTGCTTTTTTTGAGACATGGATTTTTTAAATGTGAATGTCTCATAGCAACACATTTGTGGGTCAGAAGTATTTTGTACCAACCCCCACAATTTCAAATAATTGTAAATTGAACTTCTTAAACAAGGAAAACAATTTTTATTTACATCATTTTGTGTGGCTGTCAAGGTGGCTGTGTTGACTGTAATTATGAGACTGCCGGGCAGTATCACTGTGAATGGCGGTGGCTGTGTGTTTTAATGCAAGTGTGAAAAGGAGAGTAAATTTAAACAGACAATGTGAGAACCATCAGGGTTTCACCCAAGAACCAATTTAAAGGCAAGGTTACATCAATTACAGTATTTTAATTGAAAATCTTACTCTTAATATTCTTCCTAATTAGGCTTTTTGTGTCCCCTCTTGAACCTTGTGTCTCCCAGAGCCTCTGGGGAGGTTCTGGAGATACAATAATCCAATCTTGAGGCAAATAACCATCTTTAAAACTGGCATTGCCTCTGCCTTTAATTCTACATTCTCCGAGGATGCTGGATGCCACGACAACCTTTAGGCAACAAGTACAGAAAGGCAGTCAACTGCAAAATGATCAAAGAGAGGAAAGAGTATGGAAGGGAAAGGCTTTTCAGAATCATAATCAGATTTTATTTGCCATGTTTTGCAACATACGAGGAATTTCATTGGCCAGGTCAGTCATACAATTAAAAGCAACAGCACTCAAAAACACATTTTAATACGGACATTCACCACAGTGACTCCTACACATTCCTCACTGTGATGGAAGGCGAAATAAAGTTCAAGTCCCTTCCTTTTGTTCTTCCTCGGTCGGGGGCCTCAAGCCCCCCGTTCAAACTCCATTCAATGGTGAACTCCTCTTGGTCTCCAGGCCTATAGTGCTGCACAAATCACTGCACCACATGCATCTATTTATTCCCTTTTCACATGGTTCATGCAGCTGGATATTAACTTGCCGACATGGAAAGAGATGCAGTGAGCATTCAATAGTTCAGACTTCTGGGTGAATTAAGGGGCTGCTTGATGGGCTGAGGGTAATCGAGATTGTCTGATTGTCATTCTTTTGGAAGTTCTTATGGAAAAGCTGATGAATTGACTATGGGATGAGCTGGTGGGCTCGAGGATTGCTGGATGAGTGTTCTAGAAACATAGAAAATAGGTGCAGGAGGAGGCCATTTGGCCCTTCGAGCCAGCACCGCCATTCATTGTGATCATGGCTGATCAGCCCCAATCGATAACCCGTGCCTGCCTTCTCCCCATATCCCTTGATTCCACTAGCCCCTAGAGATCTATCTAACGCTCTCTTAAATCCACCCAGTGATTTGGCCTCCACTGCTCTCTGTGGCAGGGAATTCCACAAATTCACAACTCTCTGGGTGAAAAAGTTGTTTCTCACCTCTTAAGGGGTCTTAAATGGCCTCCCCTTTGTTCTAAGACTGTGGCCCCTGGTTCTGGACTCGCCCAACATTGGGAACATTTTTCCTGTATCTAGCTTGTTCAGTCCTTTTATTCATTTATATGTTTCTATAAGATCCCCTTGCATCTAACAAGAGTGTTTTATTGTCATGTAGAACAATTTCCTGCATCTAGCTTGTCCCAGATAGAACAATTAAATTCTTACTTTCAGCAGCACAACAGAATCTGTAAACATAGTACACTGTAGACAATATGATAAGATTCCCCCTCATCCTTCTAAACTCCAGTGAATACAAGCCTAGTCTTTTAAATCTTTCCTCATATGGCAGTTCTGTTAGGTTATTTGATGGTTAGGACAGGTTTAGAGGGGTATGGGCCAAATGCAGGCATGTGGGACTAGTGTAGATGGGACATGTTGGCCAGCGTGGGCAAGTTGAGCTGAAGGGCCTGCTTCTACGCTGTGAGACTCTATGACTAGGTGATCTGTTGAGGCTGGTGGTATGCCATGAGGAACAATGGGCATGGACCTTTGTAAACCACCACCTGGTTGAGTCTCCTTGAGCCACCATCGGCATTGATAACATCAGTCAGGGGTTGATGATCTGCAAAAAACAAGTTGGTCTCATTCTTGTTCTCTCATGCGATACAGGCAGCAGCTCTGAACTGCCTGTGTTTGCCCTCTTGGCTGTCTTGTCAAATTACGCTGGAGATTAGAGTCACCCCTGAAACAAACAGTGCCTTGTGATCCACAGGGGAAAAAATTATGGATGGTTTAAATCAAAGAAAATGATACAAAGAGGCCATTAGAGCAATACCGATCTAGGAAACTGAGAGCAGATTTTACAATGCATTTAAACCTCTCCCATTTTTATGAGATGCATTCCTGGAATATGTAGGTAGTTTATTGTAACCTAGTGCCCTAGTGGATTAAGGGCGGCATGGTGGTGCTGCGGTAAAGTTGCTGCCTTACAGTGGGTGCTGTCTGTACGGAGTTCGTAGGTTCTCTCCGTGACTGAATGGGTGTTCTCCGAGATCTTCGGTTTCCTCCCACACTCCAAAGACATACAGGTTTGTAGGCTTGGTATAAGTGTAAATTGTCCCTAGTGTGTGTAGGATGGTGTTAGTGTGCGGGGATCGCTGGTCAATGCGGACGCGGTGGGCCAAAGGGCCTGTTTCCGCGCTGTATCTCTGTAAGAAATAGAAGCAAGGATAAGCCATCTAAGTTCACACCACCATCAGTAAGATAATTGTTGATCCTGCAACTCAACACCTTATTCCCACATTCTCTCCATTATCCTTCATCCTTTTCGTATTTGAAAAAAAATATCTCTCCTTTCAAGGACTCGACTTCCACCATCTCACGCGATCAAGAATTCCAAGATTCCCAGCCCTTGAGTGAAGAAACTGCTCCTTGTATCATTACTAAATATCATGACCCATATTCTGAGACTTTGGCCCTCGTTCTAGATCACTAGACCAGCCGCAATCTCCACCCACGAGTCCAATCTAAACAGAGATAGACACAAAATGCTGGAGTAACTCAGTGGGTCAGGCAGCATCTCTGGAGAAAAGGAATAGGTGACGTTGCAGGTCGGAAGCCTTCTTCAGACTGCGTTCTGACACTTCTCCTTCTTCTTCTTCTTGCATATGGCGTGCACAGCCTAAAGTTGTAGGACAACTTGTTCTATTTGATCTTACTTGACTGTGCACACCGGGTTGATTGCATTTGTCGAAACAGGGCGGACCACGTGAAGGTTGCAATCTCCCACCCCGCGTTCTGACACCAAAGAGCAACATGTCCAACGTAGATACAATAATAACTATATCGCCATTTGCATTAGTTTTGTGCAGTTAACAAATCACAATTTCACACAATGTACATAAGACGGCAGTTATTTGACAAATACTCTGCAGTTCGGTGCAGGAGATCTTGTCGACGAGTATTCTGGACCCACTGTTGACATCTGAAATTACAGGAGATATCATTTAGGATTAACTAATAAGAAAAAAGATGATCATAACTACATGCCTGAACAATGGATGATATATCACTTAAATGCAATTGTTTTCAGTTGTGTGGAGAGACCTGTATATTGAAGATGCTTTTTGCCTCTAATATGTCAATTTACCTTAAATGTAGAAGAGCTTATTAAAATCTTCTTACAAAGACCATTAAGTATTTTCTTTCTATCCTCTTTTGGACCCAAGGCATAGCAGAGCTGCCAACTCTCACGAAG
>NW_022630126.1:249152-324680 GCF_010909765.2 Amblyraja radiata | reverse complement strand
TTTATTGTCATTGTTCAGTGTACAATACAGAGACAACGGAATGCAGTTAGTTAGCATCTCTCTAGAAGAGCGACATAGATTCTGAGCAATAAAATTATATATGTACATAATCATAGTAGTGATATTTTTTTCTCGTGGTGGAGTATCCGGGGGGGGGGGGGGCGGTGGGCGGTGGGATGAGACTGGCAATCACCAAGGTACAGAGTTGAGTAATGTAACAGCAGCAGGGAAGAAGCTGTTCCAGGACCTGCTGGTCGGCAACGGACAGACCTGTAGCGCCTCCCGGATGGTTGGAGGATAAGAAGACTGTGTCTGGAGTGAGAGCAGTCCTTGGCGACGCTGAGCGCCCTCCGCAGACATCGCTTGATTTGGACAGACTCAATGGAGGGGAGGGAGTAACCGGTGATGCGTTGGGCAGTTTTCACCTCACTCCGCAGTGATTTCCTGTCGGACAAAGAGCAGTTGCATACCATACTGTGATACAGTTGGTAAGGATGCTCTCGATGGTGCAGCGGTTAGAAGTCACCACAATCTGAGGAGACGGATGGAGCTTCTTCCGTCTCCCCAGGAATAAAAGACGCTGGTGAGCCTTCTTGACCAGAGTTGAGGTATTGTGGGTCCAAGAGAGGTCATCGGAGATGTTGACCCCCAGAAACCTGAAGCTGGAAACACGTTCCACCTCCGTCCCGTTAATATGGATGGGGGTGTGCGTGCCACCCCTAGACTTTCTGAAGTCCACAATGAGCTCCTTGGTCTTCTTGGAGTTACGGGCCAGGTTGTTGTCAGCGCACAATGCTGCTAGGAGCTGGACCTCCTCCCTATAGGCTGACTCATCGTTGGTGCTGATGAGGCCATTCATCGTTGTATCAACTGCATACTTGATGATGGTGTTAGTACCATGTACAGGTGTGCACCTCAAGATCTACGTGGGTTTTCTCCGGGTGCTCCGGTTTGCTCCCACACTCAAGTCGTACAGGTTTGTAGGTTAATTGACTTGGTAAATTGTAAATTGTCCCTAGTGTGTGTGGGATCGTGTACGTGTGCGGGGATCGCTGGTTGGTGCGGACATGGTGGGCCGAAGGGCATATTTCTTTGCTTTATCTCTAAACTAAACTAAACTAAAGATGGTGGAAAGATTTGTATTGTTTTCTACCGAGTTAATAAGTTCATAAGTGAAAGGAGCAGAATTAGGCCATTCGGCCCATCATGTCTACTCTGCCATTCAATCATGGCTGATCTATCTCTCCCTCCCTCCCAACCCCATTCTCCTGTCTTCCCATAACCCCTGACACCCGTACTAATCAAGAATCTATCTATCTCTGTCTTAAATATACCCACTGACTTGTCATCCACCGCCGATTGTGGCAATTAATTCCATAGATTCACCTCGCAGTTCAAAGGCTGAGGGGAGACCTGAGAGAAATATATGAAACTATGAGATGCATAGAGAAGGTAGACAGTCAGAATCTTTTTCCCATGATGCAAATGTCAAGGTTGAGAGGGCAGAGCTTTAAGGTGAGAGGGGAAAATTGAAAAGGAGATGTGCAAGTTTTACAATAAAATACGACATGATATAACTTTATTTATCCCAGGAGGGAAATTGATTAGCCAACAGTCATAAAAACACAAAACACGTGAAACATGAAATTAAAGTGACGAGTGGAAAGGATTGGGGGATGTGCAAAAATTACGTGGGAGGTGGGTGGGGAGGGGAGACAGTCTCAGTCTACCTCACGACAGAAGGGGGAGGAGTTGTACAGTTTGATAGCCACAGGGAAGAAGGATCTCCTTTCATCGACGAGAAAAAACGTTTTCACACACAGAGAGTGGTGAATCTGTGGAATTCTCAGCACACAGAAGGTAGTTGAGGCCAGTTCAATGGCTATATTTAAGAGGGAGTTAGATGTGGCCCTTGTGGCTAAAGGGATCAGGGGGTATGGAGAGAAGGCAGGTACAGGATACTGAGTTGGATGATCAGCCATGATCACATTGAATGGCGGTGCAGGCTCGAAAGGCCGAATGGCCTACTCCTGCACCTATTGTCTATGTTTGGAGGGATATGGGCCATATGCGGGCAGGTGGCACTAGTGTATCTGGCACATGTTGGCCGGTGTGGGTAAATTAGGCCGACAGGCCTGTTTCCACACTATCACCCTATGGCTCAAACTCTCGTCGGAAAGAGGAGGAGAACCTCTTCAAAGTAGACATATCTTGAGGAGATTACGCAGTGGAGCAGACAAAATGTGTAGGAAGGAACTGCAGGTGCTGGTTTAAACCAAGGTTAAACACAAAGAATTGGAGATACTCAGATGATCAGGCAGCATCTCTAGAGAGAAAGAATGTTTGACGTTTTGGGTCGAGACCCTTCTGCAGACTGGTCACATCCATACTGCATAGTTTCTCTCCGTATTGTCCTGTTTGACATGTGGAATTCTGCCGTGTGAACATGTTTAAACCTTTGTTTGTCTTTAGATGCTCCGCGGAATCTCTCAATAACTTCCCACGACAACGTGAACAGTTCCCGGGTCATTGTAAAGGAAGGAAACTCTGCAGCGATCCTCTGCTCCGTCCAGAGTTTCCCAACATCTAACCTGACGTGGAGACATATCGGTGTCATGCTGAACACAACACGTTCCAGCAACGAGCTGTGGATGGATTTCCCTCAGCTGACACGGCAGGATGCTGGGGTCTATCAGTGTGTGGCGGAGAATGAACACGGGACAGCAGAGAGGGATGTGACCCTCACTGTAGAATGTGAGTAGATACACACTGACATGTACCTCGAAACATCATAAGGTCATAAGTGATAGGAGCAGAATTAGATGGCAGAATGTCCAAGTCTACTCCACCATTCAATCATTGCTGATTTATCTCTCCCTCCTAACCCCATTCTCCTGCCTTCTCATACAGTTATAGAGCCTTAAAGTCATAGTCACAGAGAGTGATCCAGTGTGGAAACAGGCTCTTCGGCTTAACTTACTATCAACAGCCTACACATCTTAGCTATATTAGTCCCACCGGCCCACGTTTGGCCCATATCCCTCCAAACCTGTCCTATCCACGTACTTGTCTGTTTCATAAACACTGGGATAGTCCCTGCCTCAACTACCTCCTCTGGCAGCTCGTTCCATATACCAACTACCCGCTGTATGAAAACGTCACCACCTAGATTCCTATTAAATCTTTTTCCCTTCACATTAAGCCTATGTCCTCTGGTCCTCGATTCCCATACTCTGGGCAAGAGACTCTGTGCGTCTACCCGATCTATTCCTCTCATGATATTTTCCACCTCTATAAGATCACCCCTCATCCTCCTGCGCTCTATGCAGAATAGAGCCCCAGCCTGCTCAACCTCTCCCTATAGCTCAGGGCCTCGCGTCCTGGCCACATCCTCATACATCTTCTCTGTACCCTTTCCTGATTGACAACACCTTTCCTTTATTTCCTCTCCTCTTCTAAGATGAGGAAGATTAGATAAAATTATTTGAAGCACTGTGTGCAGTTCTGGTCACCACATTACAGGAAGGATGTGGTGAGGGTGCAGAATGGATTACAGAGTATTAGCAGTAAGGAGTTTTAAGGAGGGCACACAGTGGTCCAACGGTAGAATTGCTGCCTCACAGCACCAGCGAGCCGGGTTCGATCCTGACTACGGGTACTATTCTGTGGGGAGTTTGTAAGTACACCTCAGATTCAGATTCCGATTCAGATTCAAACTTTATTGTCATTGTGCAGTGTACAGTACAGAGACAACAACATGCAGTTTGTTAGCATCTCCCTAGAAGAGCGACATAGAATATGAGCAATAAATATATATATATGTACATACAGTCATAGTAGTGCAATTGTTTCTGGTGGGTGGAGTATCCGGGGGGGGGGGGGGGACTGGCAATCACCGAGGTACAGAGTTGAGTAATGTAACAGCCGCAGGGAAGAAGCTGTTCCTGGACCTGCTGGTCCGGCAACGGAGAGACCTGTAGCGCCTCCCGGATGGTAGGTGGATAAACAGACGGTGTCTGGGGTGAGAGCAGTCCTTGGCGAGGCTGAGCGCCTTCCGCAGACATCGCTTGCTTTGGACAGACGCAATGGAGGGGAGGGAGTAACCGGTGATGCGTTGGCAGTTTTCACCACCCTCCGCAGTGATTTCCAGTCGGAGACAGAGCAGTTGCCATACCATACTGTGATACAGTTGGTAAGGATGCTCTCGATGGTGCAGCGGTAGAGGTTCACCAGAATCTGAGGAGACGGATGGAGCTTCTTCCGTCTCCCCAGGAAGAAGAGACGCTGGTGAGCCTTCTTGACCAGAGTTGAGGTATTGTGGGTCCAAGAGAGGTCGTCAGAGATGTTGACCCCCAGAAACCTGAAGCTGGAAACACGTTCCACCTCCGGCCCGTTAATATGGATGGGGGTGTGCGTGCCACCCCTAGACTTCCTGTAGTCCACAATGAGCTCCTTGGCCTCTTGGAGTTACGGGCCACGTTGTTGTCAGCGCACAGTGCTGCTAGGAGCTGGACCTCCTGCGTATAGGCTGACTCATCGTTGTTGCTGATGAGGCCAATCATCGCTGTATCATCTGCATACTTGATGATGGTGTTAGTACCATGTACAGGTGTGCACCTCATGATCTACGTGGGTTTTCGCCGGGTGCTCCGGTTTCCTCCCACACTCAAGTTGTACAGGTTTGTAGGTTAATTGGCTTGGTATCAGTGTAAATTGTCCCTAGTGTGTGTGGGATAGTGTAAGTGTGCGGGGATCGCAGGCTGGTGCGGACATGGTGGGCCGAAGGGCATATTTCTTTGCTTTATCTCTAAACTAAACAAAACTAAAGATGGTGGAAAGAATTGTATTGTTTTATATCGAGTTGACAAGATCATAAGTGAAAGGAGCAGAATCAGGCCATTCGTCCCATCAAGTCTATTTTGCCATTCAACCATGGCTGATCTATCTCTCCCTCCTAACCCCATTCTCCTGCCTTCTCCCCATAACCCCTGACACCCGCACTGATCAACACACTTTCTATCTCTGTCTTAAATATATCCACTGACTTGGCCTCTACTGCCATCTGTGGCAATGAACCACCCAGCTCAAAGGCTGAGGGAAGGCCTGATAGAAATATATAAATTTGTGAGATGCATAGAGAATGTAGACAGTCAGAATCCTTTTCCCATGGTGCCAATGTCAAGGTTGAGAGGGAAGAGCTTTAAGGTGAGAGGCGAAAATTGTAAATGAGATGTCCGGGGCAAGTTTTACAATACAATACGACATGATATAACTTTATTGATCCCAGGAGAGAAATTGATTTGCCAACACACAAGAAACATGAAATTAAAGTGACGAGTGGAAAGGATTGGGAGATGTGCAAAGATTACGTGGGAGGGTGGTGGGGGGGGGGGGGGGGGGAGGAGTCTGTCTCAGTCTACGCCACGACAGAAGGGGGAGGAGTTGTACAGTTTGATAGCCACTGGGAAGAAGGATCTCCTGTGGCGTTCTGCGCTGCATCTTGGTGGAACCAGTCTGTTGCTGAAGGTGCTCCTCAGGTTGATCAATGTGTCACGGAGGGGGTGAGCTGTATTGTCCAGGATGCTCCACAGATTAAGGAGCATCCTCCCCTCCAAGACAAACCTCCCGTGAATCCAACAGCCACCCAGGACAGAGCCGGCCTTCCTGATGAGTCTGTTGATCCCGTTGACATCCGCATCCTTCGCCCTGTTGCCCCGGCACACGGCAGCAAAGAAGATAGCACTGGCCACCACCGATTGGTAGAACATCTGCAGAATCTTGCTGAATGTTGAAGGAGTGGAGCTTTCTCAGAAAGCTCTGTCCCTTCATGTACAGGGCCTCAGCGTTCTTGGGTCAGTCCCGTTTACTGAAGATAGACACTAAATGCTGGAGTAACTCAGCGGGACAGGCAGTATCTCTGGAGAGAGGGAATGGGTGACGTTTTGGGGTGAGACCCTTCTTCAGACTGATGGTATTTGTTCTCCCTGGTAAACTGTTGAACAGACCATGGAGAGTATCTACAACACGCTGCCAAGGGCGGTGATGGAGGCAGATAGGACAGTTCCTTCTCTCCAGAGATGCTGCCTGTCCCGTTGATTTTACTCCAGCATTTTGCGTTTGATCTCCTAGAAACATAGAAAAAGTTGGCCATTCGGCCTCAAGCCAGCACCGCCATTCCTGCTCATTCCACATATCCATTTAGTAGATCATGGCTGATCTACAAAAATCAGTACCCCCGTTCCTGCTCATTCCACATATCCCTTGATTCCTTTAGCCCTATGTTCTAAATCTATCCCGGTCTTGAAAAAAATCCAGATAATTGGCCTCCACTGCCTTCTGTGGCAGAGAATTCCACAGATTCACAGCTCTCTCGTGTCTTGTTCCTCCTTCTCCAGATGCACCGGAGATTTCCTGGGATTCGGGATGCACTCACACACCTGAGAGTGTCACCTGTGTGTGTGCGGCCAGGTGCAACCCACCCGGAGAGCTCACCTGGCGCCTCCCCCTCGCCAACATCAGCGGAAACCAAACCCGCGGACGTCTCCACACCTGGCAGGTGGCAAGCGGGCATTTGGTGAATGGTTCCCTCACCCTGAGAGGGGGTGATGGAGGGGAGGACGTGATGGCCTTGTGCTCAGTCCGTAACCGACACGGGGAAGCCTTGTTCACGCTGTATCTGTCGATGGAAGGTGAGGACATCTCTGGGGGAGGGAAGTCATCGAGCCATAGTCATGGTCATAGTGTGTAGGAAAGAACTGTAGATGCCTCGGTTTAAATCGACGGTAGACACAAAATGCTGGAGTAACTCAGCAGGGACAGGCAGCATCTCTGGAGACAAGGAATGGGTGACGTTTCTGGGTTGGTCTGAAGAAGGGTCTCATCCTGAAACATCACCCATTCCTTCTCTCCAGAGATGCTCCCTGTCCCTGCTGAGTTACTCCAGCATTTTGTGTCTGACATAGTCATAGTCATAGAGTCAGAATCATTCAGTGTGGAAACAGGCCCTTCGGCCCAACTTTCCCACACCAGCCAACGTGCCCCATCTACACTTGTCCCACCTGCCTGCACTTGGTCCAAATCCCTCCAAACCTGACCTATCCATGTACCTGTCTAACTGTTTCGTTAATGTTGGAATAGTCCCAGCCTCAACTACCTCCTCTGGCAGCTCGTTCCATACACCCACCTGTGAAAAAGTTACCACTCAGATTCCTATTAAATTGTTTCCCCCTCACCTTAAACCTATATCCTCTGGCGTCCGATTCCCCTACTCTGGGCAAGAGACTCTGTGCATCTACCCGAACTATTCCTATCATGATTTTATACACCTCTATAAGACCATGCTACAGTTTAGTTTATTGTCACGTGTACGGAGGTACAGTGAAAAGCATTTGTCGAGTGCTATCCGCACAAAATTGCAGAAAGTTGCGGACGCAGCCCAGACCATCACACAGACCAACCTCCCTTCCATCGACCTCACGCTGCCTCGGCAAGGCCAGCAGCAAAATCAAGGACCAGTCACACCCCCGGTCAGTCCCTCTTCTCCCCTCTCCCATCGGGCAAGAGGTACAGAAGTGTGAAAACGAACGCACACACCTCCAGATTCAGGGACAGTTTCTTCCCGGCAGTTATCAGGTAACTGAACCATCCTACCACAACCAGTCCTGAACCACTATCTTCCTCATTGGTGACCCTCGGGCTATCCTTGATTGCACTCTGCTGGCTTTACCTTTAACTAAATGTTATTCCCTTTATCATGTATCTGTACACTGTGGACGGCTCGATTGTAATCATGTATTGTCTTTCCGCTGACTGGATAGCACGCAACAGAAGCTTTTCACTGTACCTTGGTACACGGGACAATAAACTAAACTGTAAAAACTGAAAACACATCTGGTTGTTCTTACAGGTAAGAGTTTCAATATTTGGATCGCCGTTTTGCTTACAGCAGGGATAATACTGATCGCTGAGCTAGCTGGAATCCTCATCTACAAGTATATACAGCGGTAACTGTAAATAAATCCACATTTTTATTTCCAAATCTATCCCTTTATCATCTGCTTTTTATAACTGCTTCTGTCAGGCTAACGGGTCAGGCAGCATCTCTGTGGAGAACGTGGACAGGTACAAAGTGCTGTAATAACACAGCCGGTCAGGCAGGCAGCATCTCTGTGGAGAACGTGGACAGGTACAAAGTGCTGTAGTAACTCAGCGGGTCAGGCAGCATCTCTGTGGAGAACGTGGACAGGTACAAAGTGCTGTAGTAACTCAGCGGGTCAGGCAGGCAGCAGCTCTGTGGAGAACGTGGACAGGTACAAAGTGCTGGAATAACTCAGCGGGTCAGGCATGCAGCATCTCTGTGGAGAACGTGGACAGGTACAAAGTGCTGTAGTAACTCAGCGGGTCAGGCAGGCAGCATCTCTGTGGAGAACATGGACAGGTACAAAGTGCTGGATTAACTCAGCGGGCCAGACATGCAGCAGCTCTGTGGAGAACGTGGACAGGTACAAAGTGCTGGAGTAACTCAGCCGGTCAGGCAGCATCTCTGGAGATTAAGGAATAGATGATATTTCGCGTCGGGACCTTCTTCAAACTGAAAGGTTGAGAGAGCCAGAACAAAACAGCCTGCAACAAATGACCTTTGGACTATTGTGAGCCCTTTTGGGTACATATCTGAGGAAGGATGTGCTGGCTGTGTAGAGGGTCCAGATGAGATTTACGAGAATGATCCCGGGAATGAGTGGGTTAACATATAATGAGCGTTCGACAGCACTGGGCCTGTACTCGCTGGAGTTTAGATGGATGAGGGGGTACCTCATTGAAATTTAAAGAATAGTGAAAGGCCTGGATAGAGTGGATGTGGA
This sequence comes from Amblyraja radiata, assembly GCF_010909765.2. Lineage (NCBI taxonomy): Eukaryota > Metazoa > Chordata > Chondrichthyes > Rajiformes > Rajidae > Amblyraja > Amblyraja radiata. The sequence continues at coordinate 315,819 of NW_022630126.1, read as the reverse complement.
GAGGATGTTTCCACTAGTGGGAGAGTCTAGGACCAGAGGGCACAGCCTCAGAATCAAAGATCGTTCTTTTTGGAAGCAGATGAGAGGAATTTCTTTAGTCAGAGGGTGGTGAATCTGCGGAATTCTTTGCCACAGACGGCTGTGGAGAACACAAGTCGGTGGATATTTTTAAGGCAGAGATAGATAGATTGTTGATTAGTACAGTTGTCAGGGGTTATGGGGAGAAGGCAGGAGAATGGGGTTAGGAGGGAGAGCTAGATCGGCCATGATTGAATGGTGGAATAGACTTGATGGGCCGAATGGCCTAATTCTGCTCCTATCATTAATTACATCATAATCTTATGATCAACGTCTAATACAACTGCAACTTTGACTTAGACTCTGTTGATGTGCAGATGTGCTGTAAAATTGCTGTGATCTTCTGTTGCTCCAGGAGGGCAGATGTGACAATGGAGGAAGCTTCAGGAAACCAAGACACCAATGTGATCTACTGCCCAAACTCTGCAACCAATCAGGTAGTGGATCTCTGCATTTAATCTCAACTACAGATGATACAAAAGTGGACACTAAAATCTGAAGTAACTCAGCGGGACAAGCAGTATCTCTGGAGGTACATGGATAGGACAGGTTTGGAGGGATATGGACCAAGCGCAGGCAGGTGGGACCAGTGCAGCTGGGACATGTTGGCCGGTGTGGACAAGTTGGGCCAAAGGACTTGTTTCCACACTGTATCACTCTATGACTCTATATAGACGATGATGTGGAGAGATAAAGAACAATGAATGAAAGATATGTAAACAGGAAACAGGCCACTGTTAGTGGTTTGTTGGTTGAAAATGAGAAGCTGGTGCGGCTTGGGTGGGGGAGGGATGGAGAGAGAGAGAATACTTGGGCTACTTCATGTTAGATAAGTCAATGTTCATACCACTGGGGTGTAAGCTGCCCAAGCGAATTATAAGATGCTGTTCCTCCAAATGCATTTAGCCTCATTCTGACAATGGAAGAGACCGAGGATAGAAAGGTCAGTATGGGAATGGGAGGGAGAATTAAAGTGTACAGCAATGGGGGGTATGAATATTGATGTTACTAACTGTGTGAGAGTGGGAGAGAGAGAGAGTAGGTGTCAGTGTGAGAGAATGTTTGAGAGAGGGAGACAGTCCGAGAGGGGAAGAGAGAGAATTTGTGTGAAACTGAAAGTGTGAGGGGGGGAGAGTGCGTGAGTGTGACAGAGAGTGAGAGTGAGAGTGAGAGAGAGAGTGTGAGGGGAGAACATAAACAACATGACTGAACCTGTGTGTGTGTGAGTTCAGGAGTTGTGAACCTTGCCGCTGATGGTATTAAATGCCGGACCACAGCGCCCACTGCTCTGTACTAAACCCACAACTGCCCGTCTGCTTCCCTTTCCTTCCAGAGCGCGGGGAGTGGAGAGGACGGGCCGGCCCCAGAGGAGCTGAAAGGAGGACGGGAATCGGGAGAGGGGGAAGAGCAAGCGGCCGTGTACGCCAACCTGCGGGAGCTGCCGAGCAGCGGAGACACCGTGCACAGTGGCGAGGTGGTGGAATACGCTGAGCTCTGGTTCCAGTCCAAGTAGGGGGAGGGGTAGAAACATTGAAACATAGACAATAGGTGCAGGAGTAGGCCATTCGGCCCTTCGAGCCTGCACCGCCATTCAATATGATCATGGCTGATCACCCAACTCAGTATCCTGTACCTGCCTTCTCTCCATACCATATAACCATATATAACCATAAAACAATTACAGCACGGAAACAGGCCATCTTGGCCCTTCTAGTCCGTGCCGAACACTTATTATCCCATAGTCCCATCTACCTGCACTCAGACCATAACCTTCCATTCCTTTCCCGTCCATATAACTATCCAATTTATTTTTAAATGATAAAATCGAACCTGCCTCCACCACCTCCACTGGAAGCTCATTCCACACAGCTACCACTCTCTGAGTAAAGAGGTTCCCCCTCATGTTACCCCTAAACTTCTGTCCCTTAATTCTCAGATCCCCCTGATCCCTTTAGCCACAAAGGCCACATCTAACTCCCTCTTAAATATAGCCAATGAACTGGCCTCAACTACCTTCTGTGGCAGAGCATTCCGCAGATTCACCACTCTCTGTTTGAAAAATGATTTTCTCATCTCGGTCCTAAAAGATTTCCCTCTTATCCTTAAACTTTGACCCCTTCCTCTGGACTTCCCAAACATCGGGAATAGGAGAGTGGGAGGGGCGTGAGGAGGGAGCGCCATGCTGTGGGAGAGGCGGTGATGAGGGAGGGTTGTGCTGTTTGGGAGGGGCGTGAGGAGGGAGAGGAGATGGGGAGGGAGAGGCGATGAGGAAGGAGGGCTGTGCTGTTGGGGAGTGGCGTGAGGAGGGAGAGGAGATGGGGAGGGAGCCTTAACTACATTGGGTTTGATAGATGAATTAACCCTGTAGATGAGATAGTGGGATAACATAGAACTGGTGTGTGAACGGGTGGTCGATGGCCAGTGCGGACTCGGTGGGCTGAAGGGCCTGTTTCCACACTGTATCTCTAAACTAAACATAGAACTAATTTAAGACAGAGTTAGATAGAGCTCTAGGGGCTACTGGAATCAAGGGATATGGGGAGAAGGAAGGCACTTGGTTCTTGGTTTCTTGGTCCACAAAATATTCCTAATGGAATTTAAACTGGAGGTGGTGGAGGGAGGACTTAAGCCAGAACGGGTTTTTGGGAAGAAAGAGCTACCTTAAATGTAGTTGCATCTGGTTGTGTAACTATGGTAGGGTGAAAATTATTCCATGCTTTAATTGTGCGGGGGAAGAACGAATTGCTGTACCAACACATCTGTCTTTGTAGCTGGAATCACAAATTGGATCGAATGCCCTCGTCTGCTCCTAATTGGTTTGGATTTGGTGTAGGTCTTGTAGTCTATGTCGAGCTGACCATTTAACATTTTGTTACTGCACGGTTACTGATTGGGGACGATCAGCCATGATCAAAATGAATGGCGGTGCTGGCTCGAAGGACCGAATGGCCTCCTCCTGCACATATTTTCTATGTTTCTATGTAACTAGTGTGGGAACGGATGATTGATGGTCGGTGCGGACTCGGTGGGCCGAAGGGCCTGTTTCCGTGCTGTATCTCTTTAAAAAAAAAGCCTTTGTTTCTGTAGAACACAGCCTGTTCCGTGGGTAACCATGGACATTGACAAGAATTGCTTCTATTGACACTGGTCAAATGATAATGTGTTAAACATACAGTCTTTACCAGCAGTTACAAAATAGACTTTTAGCTATTAAATGAAGACATTTATTTTTTGTAAATCCTGTGGGATTTTTGCTAATGCTATTCTGAAACTCTGAAAACCCCTCTTACTCTTGTAGCAAAAAGTCTTCATATCAAAAGGATTTGAGTATAGGAGCATGGAGGTTCGAGTACAGTTGTACAGGGTCTTGGTGAGACCACACCTGGAGTATTGCGTACAGTTTTGGTCTCCTAATCTGAGGAAAGACATTCTTGCCATAGAGGGAGTACAGACTGATTCCTGGGATGTCAGGACTTTCATGTGAAGAAAGACTGAATAGACTCGTCTTGTACTCGCTAGAATTTAGAAGATTGATGGGGGATTTTATAGAAACTTACAAAATTCTTAAGGGGTTGGACAGGCTAGATGCAGGAAGATTGTTCCCGATGTTGGGGAAGTCCAGAACAAGGGGTCACAGTTTAAGGATAAGGGGGAAGTCTTTTAGGACTGAGATGAGAAAAACATTTTTTTTCACACACACAGAGTGGCGAATCTGTGGAATTCTCTGCCACAGAAGGTAGTTGAGGCCAGTTCATTGGCTATATTTAAGAGGTAGTTAGATGTGGCCCTTGTGGCTAAAGGTATCAAGGGGTATGGAGAGAAGGCAGGTACAGGATACTGAGTTGGGATGATCAGCCATGATCATATTGAATGGCGGTGTAGGCTCAAAGGGCCGAATGGCCTGCTCCTGCACCTATTTTCTATGTTTCTATGTAGCGCCATGTTGTATAACATGTTTCATAGCAAGCAGCTCTGTGTGTGGCATTGGTGATAATAATAATAATTAAATGCAGGCGCTGGAAATATGACAAAGGTGGCGCAGCGGTAGAGTTGCTGCCTCACAGCGCCAGTGATGCGGGTTCGATCCTGACCACAGGTGCTGTCTGTACGGAGTTTGTACGTTATCCCCGTGACCCGTGTGGATTTTCTCCGGGATCTTCGGTTTTTTCCCACACTCCAAAGGTTTGTAGGTTAATTGGCTTTCTGTAAATGTAAATTGTCCATGGCGTGTGTAGTGTGCGGAGTGCACTGGTCGGCGCTGACTCGATGGGCGAAGGTCCTGTTTTCACGCTGTGTATTTAGACTACACAAAACTAAAACTAATCAGTCACGGTCATCGAAGGTGGAGCAGGTGCAACATTAATCCTGATACTATTTTTAGATCATTACATGTTTTCTGCAGAGGATTTGGATTTGTTGCATTTGTAAACAAATAGATTAAAATGCTAAACCATCACATGTCTCAGAATTATGTTCTAAACATCTATTTGATATTACACAAAAATGCTGGAGAAACTCAGCGGGTGCAGCAGCATCTATGGAGCGAAGGAATTGGCAACGTTTCTGGCCGAAACCCTTTTTGTGTACATTCGATTTTCCAGCATCTGCAGTTCCTTCTTAAACACTTAATCTCTTATTTGATTTTTGGTCTCCTCATTTGAGGAAGGGCATTCTTGCTATTGAGGGAGTACAGCGTAGGTTCACCCGATTAATTCCCAGGATGGTGGGACTGTCATATGATGAAAGAATGGATCGACTGGGCTTGTATTCACTGGAATTTAGAAGGATGAGAAGTTATCTTATAAAACATTCAACACCCTTAAGGGATTGGACAGGTTATATGCAGGAAAACTGTTCCCGATGTTGGGGGGGGAGTCCAGAACCAGGGGTCACAGTTTAAGAATAAGGGGGTAGGCCATTTGGGACTGAGATGGGGGAAATCATTTTCACCTAGAGAGTTGTGAATCTGGGAATTCTCTGCCACAATTCACTGGATGTTTTCTAGAGATAGATTTAGCTCTTTGCGCTAACGGAATTAAGGGATATAGAGAGAAAGCAGGATGGGATACTGATTTTGGATGATCAGCCATGATCATATTGAATGGTGGTGCTGGCTGGAACCTACTCCTGCACCTATTTTCTAAGTTTCCGCGCTGTATCTCTAAACTAAACTAAAGCCTTCCTATTACATTCCCGTCTGAATATCTTGTAACAGTCACGATTGTGTCCTTTCTAAAGTTTCCTTTTATTTAAATCTCAAAATATACTTTATTTGAGAAATAAATATGCCCAATACATGATCCTTACAAGACTCCATCCAACATTCTCGGAGGCTATACATACATTCAATAATGCTACACACATTTCTCCCCCACCCTTGCCACTCATGTGGCCCACTGGCGTGGAATCCCTTCCCTTATTTTTGAGCAGTGTCTGCACCACACCCTGCCCCCCATGTCCAGCAGCGGAAGGAGCCTAGACTGTGTACCTCCCCCACCGAGCCTTTTTTATAAATCATCAAAAAATGTAATCAATTATTTAAAATAATATTTGCAACACAATGAAACAAAGCAGAACCCACCCCCATAATACAAGACCAACAAATGTATTAAATAAACAACTATATGTTACACTCCTTGTCAGAATGCATGCACCCCCCGCGGTGCCCAGTGGTCCCGGAACTCCCCCAGGGTGCCCGTGTACAGGACGTATTCCCTCTCTAACCCCACGCTGGCACCGACATAACCCCGGAAAAGGGGCAGGCAGCCGGCGCGGGCAGAGCCCCTTTTTGCCTGGCACCGTGACTCACGGATGTCCAGCTTGGCCAGGCCCAGGAGCAACCCAACCAGGATATCTTCAGCCCTACCCTCTCCGCTACGCACAGGGTGTCCAAATATGTGGGTGGTGGGTGAGAAATACAGCCAGAAGGCAAGGAGCAACCGCTTTAGATATGGGAACTAGGGCTGCAGTCTCACACACTCCACATACACGTGGCTCACAGATTCTTCCAGCCCACAAAAGTGGCAGGTGGCTGGCGAGTCTGCGAACCACAAGAGAAACAGGTTGCAGAGGGGACTCCGCTGTGCAATACCCTCCACCCCAGGTTCCAAGTGTAGAGGGGGAGAATCACATGGTAGAGGAACCCCCCACACACCCACCGGGCCTTGGCGTTGGCTGCACCATGCTTCAGTCCGTCCCTCAGCACGTACTACTGCAGTCTGCAGCGGGCCAGTCGGCTACATTCCGCAACGGACATCTCGCTCCGCTGGGTGGTGAACAACGCTCGGGCAAACCACAGAGCGTCTTTCACCGAGTTGATGACCTTGCAGCAGCACTCAATGTCAGTCTCGGAATGTGTCCCTGGGAACAATCCATAAATCACAGAGCCCTCTGTGACGGAGCTGTTCCGGATAAAGCGTTCCAGGGACCCTTGCAGACCTCTCCAGGCTGTCTTTGCGAATCCACATTCTGTAAAGAGGTGGGAGACCGTCTCCTCCCCATAACAGCCGTACAGAGGGCAGCGTGCGCTGGTGATGAGTTTCCGACCGTGCAGGAAGGATCTGACTGGGAGGTCTCACCTCACCGCCAGCCAAGCCAGGTCTTGGTCCTTGTTGGTGAGTTGTGGCGATGAGGCATTTTACATAGAAACATAGAAAATAGGTGAAGGAGTAGAGGCCATTCGGCCCTTCGAGCCTGCACCGCCATTCAATATGATCATGGCTGATCATCCAACTCAGTATCCTGTACATGCCTTCTCTCCATACCCCCTGATCCCTTTAGCCACAAGGGCCACATCTAACTCCCTCTTAAATATAGCCAATGAACTGGCCTCAACTACCTTCTGTGGCAGAGAATTCCACAGATTCACTACCCTCTGTATGAAAAAAAAAGTTTTTCTCATCTCAGTCCTAAAAGATTTCTCCTCTATCCTTAAACTATGACCCCTTGTTCTGGAATTCCCCAACATCGGAAACAATCTTCCTGCATCTAGCCTGTTCAACCCCTTAAGAATGTTGTAAGTTTCTATAAGATCCCCCCTGAATCTTCTAAATTCTAACGAGTACAAGCCGAGTCTATCCAGTCTTTCTTCACATGAAAGTCCTGAAATCCCAGGAATCAGTCTGGTGAACCTTCTCTGTACTCCCTCTATGGCAAGAGTTACTCCAGGGAGTGACTCCAGATCCAGGGTCAGGGAGTGATTCTGCGTTGGTTTTCAGCAGTCGTGGCGAGGTGGCGACCGGACAGCAATGGCGGCATGATCTCCCACAATTCCAAGCGAGGGAGAAAGTGCCCAGCGCCGACCACCAGTGTAATGTTACTGGTGCCATTTTGGGAATCAAATATATGTGTTTTTATGAATGAGCTACAGTCATGACGTTACATCTTCAAGTGTTGCGAGCTGTTCTGCTCTAAAATGCTCCAATCGCCAATGTAAGCGACCCGAGCTCTTTCTTCAGGTTCCCCACTAAAGACACAAGGTGAGAAATAGAGTATTACTTTGTAGGTGCAGAAAAATGCTGGAGAAACTCAGCGGGTGCAGCAGCATCTATGGAGCGAAGGAGATAGGCAACGTTTCGGGCCGAAACCCTTCTTCAGACTTTGTGTTGTGTAGCCTGCACCATCTCTTCCTATAGCTCAGATCGGGGAGCCGGGGGTCGCCAGAAGAATTGCTCTGATCTCTGGCCCCGTGGACTCTAACACCCTGAAGTCGCGGTGTGTGCAGTTTGTAGACGCGCGGGCAGCGAGCACTTTCCATCCCGGAGTCTGGGATTCCTCGCCGGAGAAGAGCTCCGACCGCCGGCCCCGTGGACTGTAACATCGTGAAGCCCCCGTCTCCGGTAGGAAGCAAGCGGCCGATTCTGGACCTCCAAGCCGCGGATGTCCCGAATCTGCTTATGTTTAAGCCTGTTTGAAATGGTGTTTAAAATACTGGATAAATGGTGTTAAATATACACAATGTCCAGAGATGCTGCATGTCTGACCCGCTGAGTTACTCCAGCACTTGGTACCTCTCCACGTTCTCGACAGAGATGCTGCCTGTCTGACCCGCTGAGTTACTCCAGCACTTGGTACCTGCCCACGTTCTCCACAGAGATGCTGCCTGACCCGCTGAGTTACTCCAGCACTTTGTACCTGTCCACGTTCTCCACAGAGATGCTGCCTGACCCGCTGAGTTACTCCAGCACTTTGTACCTGTCCACGTTCTCCACAGAGATGCTGCCTGACCCGCTGAGTTACTCCAGCACTTTGTACCCATCCACGTTCTCCACAGAGATGCTGCCTGTCTGACCCACTGAGTTACTCCAGCACTTGGTACCTGTCCATGTTCTCCACAGATGCTGCATGTTAAACTTCTGTCCTCTGCACCTCGATTCTTCTATTCAGGGATGAAAATCTGTGCTTGTACCCGATATATCCCTCTCATGATCTTAGACACTGTAAAGAAGTTAAGTCTGACACACTGTAACTTTACTGAGTATTTAATAAAGGCACATGTGAAGCACGTCCCAGCACTGACTGCATCTAGTCTTCAGGCGTACTGGAACCAAGGGAGGAGCAAGGGAAAGATATCACAGTTATACTGAGATGACTAAGGCGTGGTTAGTGGTATTGAGGTAGCTACATTATAGGTTGCATGCATAAACCATCTACATCCTTTCCCTTAGAAATCTAAAATTGAAGTTATAACAGTGGCAGTGTGATTATACAACACATGCAAATTTAAGCTAAATCACCGTAGCGGACAGGAGGTTTGACAACCCGACTCGAGCGTGTGCGTATAGCACCACCACCCTCCCCACCAGATAGAAGAGGAGGCGGAGCAGCAGCAGCAGCCGGGAAGGAGAAGGCAGGCGGAGACCCAACCGGAAATGCGGGAGGTGACCCAGCCGGCGCGGGTGATCCAGGAGGAGGAGATGGATGAGAAGGAGGAGAAGGAGAACGAGCAGGGGAGGAAATCATCTGCCCGAAACCAGGAAGCGCAGAGGGAGGAGAACGCGGCAAGCGAACTGACCGGGGCATGCAGGGAGCTGTGGGGTAATTAGTACTGACAGGCTTGAAACGCAACGGATGAGCGTAGGGGTCCGCAGGAGGAGGCTGAGGCTCGTTCACGGCCAACAGGTGCTGGCGGCTCCAACGGTAGACAGTTCCATCAAAGTCCACCAGGTAAGATCTCGGGGAAGCGTCCACCCCGACCACGGTTGCGAGTCGGGAGAATCCGGTGACTGTCTGCATGCGGACGACCTGGCCAGGCAGTAGTGGTGAAAGCGGGCGGCAGGACTTGTCGTGAGAGCGGCGCTGTACCTCATGCTTGTGAGCAATCCGTTGCTGTACGGCGGCAGACTGGAGGACCTTGGGCACCAGGGACTGTTGGGCGATCGGCATCGGTGGGCGAAGCACGCGGGACATCAGACGCTGGGCAGGGGATCGCATGGTACGGTCCCGTGAGATGTTGCGGAGGTTGCGTAGACCCAGGTAGAAATCACCATTGGAAAGACGAGACTGCTCAAGCAAATTCTTGGCACTGCGGACAGCTCGTATAGGGAGGCAGGGATGACAACATTGTGACCCTTGATGACGATGCCGTCCCGGAGCACAAGCTCGTCGCGGACCAGAAAGAAAGGGTGGGCACTCGCAGGCAGTGAGGTGCGTCTGCTGGGCCACCCCCGCTGGGTGACAGCTGCGAGCTGTTGCAGGTCGGGGTCGTTGGCAGTGTGCTCAACCAGGCACTGCAGCTGCTTAGAGGGAACAAAGTTGACATTGAGTACCTGCAGATCCTCCTGCTCGTAGGGGTGCCTGTCACAGGAGGAGCGGGGGGCCCGGGACAGCGCTTCGGCCACATGCATGTCGGATCCCCTCTTGTACACGTTCAGAAAGTCGAACCGCTGGAGCTGTAGCATCATGCGCTGGAGTCTGGCTGGAGCGATATGGATAGGCTTATTGAGGATGGTCACCAAGGGTTGATGATCCGTCTCGACGGTGAACCTGGTACCGAAAAGGAAGTCCTTGAACTTGGAGCAGGCGAATACAACCGCAATAAGCTCCTTCTCGATTTGTGCATAGCGCTGCTCAGTGTCTGTCATGGTACACGAGGCATAAGAAATGGGCTGCAGCGAGCCGTCATCATGGAGTTGCAGGCAGGCAGCACCGAGTCCGAAGCGGGAAGCATCACACGTAACTACAATCGGACGTTGCAGGTCGAAAAACATGAGAGTCGGTGTGCTGATCAGCTTTGTTTTGAGAAGGTCGAAAGCCTGCTGGTGTTGGGGAAACCAGGACCAGGCAATGTCTTTTTTCGTCAGTTGCCTCAGGGGTGAGCTCAAATCGCTGAGGTCGGGGATGAACTTTCCCAAATAGTTGACCATGCCCAGGAAACGATGCAGGCTGGTCACGTCGGTCGGGGCAGGCTGCTCGGAGATAGCGTTGGTCTTCTGCGGGTCAGGTTTCAGCCCGTGGGCTGTGAAGATGTGGCCAACATAGGGTACTTCAGCTACAGGGAACTTGCACTTTGACAGGTTGAGTTTTAAGTTGATCTGGCGAGCGCGGTCTAGAATCCGTCGGAGGTTGTGGTCGTGCTCAGCAGCATCTTTCCCATAAACCAGGATGTCATCCACGATAATGGCACACGGCAGGCCAGCAAACAGTTGCTCCATGGAGCGTTGAAACACTTCGCTAGCAGAGTTGATGCCGAACGGCATCCGCAAAAATTTGAATCTTCCGAAGGGGGTGCCAAAAGTGGTTAAGTCTGAGGAGTGTTTGTCTAGAGGTATTTGCCAGAATGAGCTCCTGGCATCAAGGACAGAGAACACCGTGGCCTGACCGACCTGGGCAGCAACGTCTTCTACAGTCCTCATGGGATAATGAGGACGTTTTATTGCTAGATTTAAGTGTTTGGGGTTGATGCACACCCGTATCTCGTTCTTACCCTTCTTCATGGTGGCGACCATGGTGGAGACCCACTCGGTGGGTTCGCTGACAGCTTCAAGCACTCCCATGGCATCCATGTTCTTCAGCATGGCTTCGACCTTGCCCTTCACGGCAAACGACACCCTGTGTGGAGCACGGACCACTGGTACAACCGACGGGTCAGTTGCGATCTTGTACACAAGGGGCAGCTTACCCAGTTCATCAGCGAATAGGTCAGGGTACTCGGAGAGTGGATTCAGCATCACCCGCACTTCGTGGACAGTACGGTCAAAGGACACCAGACCGCGATCCTGAGAGGCCTGATTGCTCAACAGAGTCACACAGTCGCAGTCAAGAATGAAAAACTACAGGTCACGGGGAGATTTCTGCAGCACACAGTGGAAGTTGGCCCTCCCCACAGGTTTCAGCTCCTCTCCCCCATAAGCACGCAATATGGAGAGATCAGCAGTTAACATCTCATTATTTCAAATCTTCCTGAACAGGGATGTTGACATAACATTCACTTTCGCCCCCGTGTCCAGCTTAGCAGTGAAGGACTTGTTGTTCACAGTGACAAGCACAGAAAGATCTGGGAGGCGAGATTAATTATGAAGGAGAGAATAAACACTGGCATCTCCCATGGAAATACTGGGCTCAGAGTCGAGGGCAGTGTCGACAGAAGACTGGGAACCGAATTCGTTATCAACTTGTTGAAGGTTGTTTAAAACTTGTCTGGGAGCTGGAGGAACGTTCCGACGGGAGTGACAGGCAGCTGAGAAATGGCTCATCTTCTTACAGAAATTACAAGATTTACCAAATGCTGGGCACTGCGACTGCATAGAGTGGACATAATTGCAGTTGGGGCACTTCTTGACAAGCGGGACCGAGCGGCATAAGTCAGCCGCGGTGCTGGGCGAACGTTGTCTTGCTTGCGACGGGGCATAGCAACACCAGTCAGATTAATAGCCCGAATGTCAGATCCCCTCTGCCCATGTAGCGGAGCAACCACCTCAGCTATCCGGCATGCATGCATAGCCTCAGTCAGGGTGAGATCCGGTCTTCGCAGCAGCTCTGCTCGTAGCTTCCGATCTAGCATGCCGGTGACCAAAATATCTCTGGTGAGCTGATCACGCATGGTCTCGAAACGGCACCGCTGAGCAAAGTAGCGCAGGTCAGCGATAAAACATTCAACAGGTTCATCAGGCTGCTGTTTCCTTGTAAATAATCTAGCCCGTTCCAATATACGGTTGGAGGGCAAGTCACAAATCTCCGCAAACTTGCGTAAGAGACATACCGGGTCGTTTGCAGATTCCGCCGGCTCAACGACCTGGTCGTTGTAACCCAGGACCGCTGGATTGTAGGTGAAAGCCTGAGCACGTTTCATAGCATCGGGACCGGCAAGGTTCAGCAGGAGTGAGGCTTTGACCGCATCAGGGTCATTTCGTGCACGATGTTGATGAAGTGGTTGTAGTCCATCACGAAAGTAGCCCATCGTTCCGCAATGTCAGCGTCAAAGACAAGGGGAGAGGGCTTGCGGCACGAGAACGCCATGGTGAATAGGGAATTAAACACTAGTAAAACTAGGGGCAAATAAAACCCGATAAACAGGAGGCGCGCGTTTAACTTACTGACACCATGTAAAGACGTCAAGTCTGACACACTGTAACTTTACTGTGTCTTTAATAAAGGCACATGTGAAGCACGTCCCAGTACTGACTGCATCTAGTCTTCAGGCGTACTGGAACCAAGGGAGGAGCAAGGGGAAGATATCACAGTTATACTGAGATGACTAAGGCGTGGTTAGTGGTATTGAGGTAGCTACATTATAGGTTGCATGCATAAACCATCTACAGTGTCTATCTTTGATTGTAACCATGTGTTATCAGACCGCTGACTAGTTAGCATGCAACAAAAGCTTTTTGCTGTATCTCGGTACACATGAGAATACACATAGAAAACATAGAATTAACGAACATAGGTGCAGGAGAAGGCCATTCGGCCCCCCAGCCAGCAAGGCCATTCAATATGTCCACGGCTGATCATCCAAAATCAGTATTCTGTTCCTGTTTTCTCCACATATCCCTTGATACCGTTAGCCCGTTCTGGACTCCGCCAGCATCGGGAATATTATTCCTGCATCGAGCCTGTCCAATCCCTTCAGAATTGTATATGTTTCTATATGAACCCCTCTCATCCTTCTAAATTCCAGTGAATGCAAGCCCAGTCAACCCATTCTTTCATCATTAGTCAGTCCTGCTATCCCGGGAAATTCACCTAATGAAAATGTGTAGGAAAGAACTGCAGGTGCTGGTTTAAATTGAATGTAGACACAAATTGCTGGAGTAACTCAGCGGGACAGGCAGCATCTCTGGAAAGAATGAATGGGTGATGTTTCGGGTCGAGACCTTTCTTCAGACCTGGCGAACCTACGCTGCACACCCTCAACAGCAAGAAAACTAAACTAAACTCTCTAGAGATACTGCCTGTCCCGCTGAGTTACTCCGGCACTTTGTGTCCATCTTCAGTGTAAACCAGCATCCGCAGTTACCATAATCCACAAAATATTTCAGTGATCAGATTCTGTACAATTTCACAACTCAAGTAAACAGGTGGTTGTTTGTGGGAACGAGCAACAGACACAGAATTACGTACCTGGGCTCTGTTCACTACTTGTCTCTGGTGTATCGACTGACAAACTTGTCCTCAGTGGCCATCACTGTGTGGAGAACACGAATGTGTAGAGGGGAAATTTACATCAGGAAACGGGCACAAAATAAGGAAGTATTCCTTTATCAGCAAATAGTTAATCCCTTTCATCCCTGATGGGGCATGACTTTGACAGTGGAGGGAGTGCTGTAATGTGGGAAACATGGAAACATAGAAAACTAGGTGCAGGAGTAGAGGCCATTCGGTCCTTGGAGCCTGCACCGCCATTCAATATGATCTTGGCTGATCATCCAACTCAGTATCCTGTACCTGCCCTCTCCATACCCCCTGATCCATTTAGCCACAAGGGCCACATCTAACTCCCTCTTAAATATAGCCAATGCACTGGGCTCAACTACCTTCTGTGGCAGAGAGTTCCAGAGATTCACCACTCTCTGTGTGAAAAATGTTTTTCTCATCTCGGCCCTAAAGGATTTCCCCATTATCCTTAAACTGTGACCCTTTGCCCTGGACTTCCCCAACATCGGGAACAATCTTCCTGAATCTAGCTTGTCCAACCCCTTAAGAATTTTGTAAGTTTATAAGTGTCCTTCACTATCTCTGCAAACCTACTCGGGCTCTGACCCTATCCCAGTTCTCTGTAACCCTCACCGGACCCTACTCCCCTCCCTGTAAAATAGGGTGCTCATTTGAACAAGACTGCACTGATCCCAGAAATGTGTGGGAAATAACTGCAGAAACTGGTTTAAATCGAAGAGTTACTCCACAAAATGCTGGAGTAACTCAGCGGGACAGGCAGCATCTCTGGAGAGAAGGTGACGTTTCGGGTCTGAAGAAGGGTCTCGACCTGAAACATCACTCATTCCTTCTCTCCAGAGATGCTGCCTGACCCGCTGAGTTACTGATTCAAGAATGTCTGGAATTGTGCAAGGCTAGTTTGCCCAACCAACTCCGCAAATGGGGAACGAGAATTGGAAGAGCAAATATGTGACGAGATAGCAGATATTATAGTAAGCACAAGGTAGTGATTGTGGGAGATTTCAACTTTACACACATAGACTGGGAAACACATTCTGTAAATGGGCTGGATGGTTTGGAGTTTGTAAAATGTGTGCAGGATAGTTTTTTGCAGCAATACATAGAGGTACCTACTAGATAAGGGGCAGTGCTGGACCTCCTGTTAGGAAATGAGACGGGGCAGGTGGCGGAGATATGCGTTGGAGAGCACTTCGGGTCCAGTGATCACAATACCATTAGTTTCAATATAATTATGGAGAGGGTCAGAACTGGAACTAGGAATGCACTGGAATTAGTTTGCAGTGGAAGTGGTGGAGGCAGGTTCGTTGGTATAATTTAAAAATAAATTGGATAGGTATATGGATGAGAAGGGAATAGAAGGTTATGGTTTGAGTGCAGGTAGGTGGAACTAAGGGAAAAAAGTTGTAGGGCCGAGATGGCCTGTTTCCGTGCTGTAATTGTTATATGGTTATATGGTTATAGGGTTGAGATTTTTGATTGGAGAAAGACTAACGTTGATGAGATGCGAGATGATTTAAAAGGAGTGAACTGGGACATTTTGTTTTATGGGAAAGGTGTAGAGGAGAAATGGAGGACATTTAAAGGGGACATTTTAAGAGTACAGAATCTTTATGTTCCTGTTCGGTTGAAAGGAAATTATAAATTGGAAAGAGCCCTGGTTTTCAAGGGAAATTGGACATCTTGTTCGGACAAAGAGGGAGATCTACAATAATTATAGGCAGCATGAAGTACATGAGGTGCGTGAGGAGTATAAGGAATGTAAAAAGAATCTTAAGAAATAAATTAGAAAAGCTAAAAGAAGGTATGAGGTTGCTTTGGCAAGTAAGGTGCAAGTAAATCCAAAGGGTTTCTACAGCTATATTAATAGCAAAAGGATAACGAGGGATAAAATTGGTCCATTGGAGAGACAGAGTGGACAGCTATCTGCAGAGCCAAAAGAGATGGGGGAGATATTGAACAATTTAATTTCTTCGGTATTCACCAAGGAGAAGGATATTGAATTATCTGAGATAAGGGAAACCAGTAGGCCAAGGAGAAGGATATTGAATTATCTGAGGTAAGGGAAACCAGTAGGGTAGCTATGGATACTATGAGGTTCAAAGTAAAAGAAGTACTGACACTTTTGAAAAATATAAAAGTGGATAAGTCTCCAGGTCCGGACAGGATATTCCCTAGGACATTGAGGGAAGTTAGTGTAGAAATAGCCGGGGCTATGACAGAAATATTTCAAATGTCATTAGAAACGGGAATAGTCCCCGAGGATTGGCGTACTGCGCATGTTGTTCCATTGTTTTAAAAAGGGTTCTAAGAGTAAACCTAGCAATTATAGACCTGTTAGTTTGACTTCAGTGGTGGGCAAATTAATGGAAAAGATACTTAGAGATAATATATATAAGCATCTGGATAAACAGAGTCTGATTAGGAACAGTCAACATGGATTTGTGCCTGGAAGGTCATGTTTGACTAATCTTCTTGAATTTTTTGAAGAAGTTACTAGGGAATTTGACGAGGGTAAAGCAGTGGATGTTGTCTATATGGACTTTAGCAAGGCCTTTGACAAGGTTCCTCATGGAAGGTTGGGTAAGAAGGTTCAACTGTTGGGTATAAATGCAGGAATAGTAAGATGGATTCAACAGTGGCTGAATGGGAGAAGCCTGAGGGTAATGGTGGATGGCTGTTTGTCGCGTTAGAGGCAGGTGACTAGTGGGGTGCCTCGGGGATATGTGTTGGGTCCTTTGTTGTTTGTCATGTACATCAATGATCTGGATGAAGGTGTGGTAAATTGGATTAGTAAGTATGCAGATGATACCAAGATAGGGGGTGTTGTGGATAATTAAGAGGATTTCCAAAGTGTACAGAGTGATTTAGGCCATTTGGAAGAATGGACTGAAAGATGGCAGATGGAGTTTAATGCTGATAAATGTGAGGTGCTACACCTTGGCAGGACAAATCAAAATAGGACGTACATGGTAAATGGTAGGGAATTGAAGAATACAGTTGAACAGAGGGATCTGGGATTAACCGCGCATAGTTCTTTGAAGGAGGAATCTCATATAGATAGGGTGGTAAAGAAAGCTTTTGGTATGCTAGCCTTTATAAATCAGAGCATTGAGTATAGAAGCTGGGATGTAATGTTAAAATTGTACAAGGCATTGGTGAGACTAAATCTGGAGTATGGTGTACAATTTTGGTCGCCCAATAATAGGAAGGATGTCAACAAAATAGAGAGAGTACAGAATAAGTTAGGTCTTTATTCTCTGGAGCGCAGAAGGTTAAGGGGGGACTTGATAGAGGTCTTTAAAATGATGAGAGGGATAGACAGAGTTGATGTGGACAAGCTTTTCCCGTTGAGAATAGGGAAGATTCAAACAAGAGGACATGACTTCAGAATTAAGGGACAGAAGTTTAGGGGTAACATGAGGGGAAACTTCTTTACTCAGAGAGTGGTAGCGGTGTTATAATGAGCTTCCAGTGGAAGTGGTGGAGGCAGGTTCGTTGGTATCATTTAAAATAAATTGGAAAGGCATATGGATGAGAAGGGAATGGAGGGTTATGGTATGAGTGCAGGCAGGTGGGACTAAGGGGAACAAGTTGTTCGGCACGGACATGTACGGCCGAGATGGCCTGTTTCGTTGCTGTAATTGTTATATGGTTATATGGTTATATGGTTAAGGCAAAGGGGCAGAAGAGGCCCAGCAGCCGCCACCGACTTCGGACATTGTCCAGTGCTGTGTAGCCCACAGCCAGGCCCAGGAGCCACCAACGACGTCAAGTGAGGGCCTAGTGCCGGGTAGGCCACGGACGGGTCCGATGAAGCCACCGACGATACGGTGAAGCCCGGCCGGGAGAAGAGTCAGCCCGGTCGAGGGAGAAAGCCGGCCGCGTGAGAAGCGGGACAGCAGAGTTTAATAAAAAAAAACTGGTCACGAGGGAAGCGGACCGGCCGAGAAAAAAAGCCCGGCCACGCGAGAGAAGCGGTCCGGCAGAGTGAAAAAAAACTGGCCGCGAGAGAAGCGGTCCGGTCGTGAGAGAAAGCCCGGTCGCAAGAGGCGGCCGTGAGCAGAGAAAGCCCGGTCGGGAGCAGAGTCCGAGCGCCCGTAGGCAGAAAAGAGGGTCCGGCCGCGCAAGAGAAGCGGACCGGCCAAGGAGGAAAGCCCAGACGTGAGAGGAAGCCGGCCGAGGAAGAAGCGGGTCCTCGCGAGAGAAGCGGGACACAGCGCTTAGCCAGACCCCGACGGCGGGGCACAGTCCTGACGCTTGGAACAGTGGGGATTAGCAGCGACTCGCCTTCCGCAGGGTGTCCACGGGAACCAGCGACGAGCCGAGCAGCGGGTCCAGTAGCAGCCGGGTGGGCTGTGGAGACAGCGGGCAGGCAAGTCAGCAGAGCAGCGTGAGTCGACTGGGCAGCGAGCCAGCGGCAGCAAAAGTGACGGTGAAGCCCGGAGGAGCCAGCAAAAGCAGCAAAAGTGGAGGTCTGGTGAGGCCAGCAGCAAAAGTACCGGCGGGGACAGCTCGAGAGGCCGAGAAGGCACCGGAGTCCACAGGCCGACAAGCTGGACCAGTGAAATCCTTCAAAGTAAAAGCGGGACTGTTGAATGTAATGCATTGTTCACTACTCATTCACAATAAAAGCGGGACTGTTTGGATGTAATGCATTGGTCACTGTTATTAATAGTAAATCTGTGTGCATAGCAGGAATATGGATACATGTTCTAAATGTCTATTAGCATGACATTTTGTTTAATAGTATATATCTATTCTTATACGAATTAGTAATAGTCAGTGGGCTGGATCACTTCTTAGTGTGTAGAAGGATTAAGTCTAGTGCAGAATACACAGTGAGAGAACAGATGATAGTGCACATGGGTAGCAACAGGAAGCATGGATGTTCACATTGTGGGAAACGTGCCCCAGTTAGATTATGGGTGTAATTTTGGGAAATGCACCGAAGTCTTGAAGGCTTGTTTCATTTCCAATGATATCGCTGCAGAGGAGAAGAAGGGAGCATGGTTCATATTAGGCTTTTGAAGAGAGGGTTATCAGACCTTATGTATGTTACTGCAGCCAGCAAAGCCCACAGATAAAATGTATGAGGAGTGTAAGGTGGCATGGGCTCATTTCTCACCAAAGCCTCCCAGGTCATCCAGAGGCGAGGAGCCTGAACTAAAGAGGACAGAGAGTCCCTCAAAGGACCAAGGTAAAGTGCAAAAGGACAAAGGTCAAGTGCAAAAGGACAAAGGTCAAGTGCAAAAGAACAAAGGTCAAGTGCAAAACGACAAAGGTCAAGTGCAAAAGGACACAGGTCAAATGCAAAGTGACAGAAGTCAAGGGCAAAGGGAAATTGCCATCCAGAGGGCAACCCTAGCTATTCAAGCTGCATTCAGGGGTATGAAGGTACGGATAGCGTTCCGGAACAAACAGAAACGGTAATACAAGCAGCATTTAGAATGCACAGAGTATACCGTCAATACAAGGCAATGAGATTGGCAGCTATAATAATACAAACCCATTATAGGGCACACCTTTAAATGGAAAGTGATCGCAAAACTCACATGAATGTACGCAACAGTGTGGTACTGCTTCAGGCAGCTTACCGAGGAATGCTTGTTCGAAGGCATTTGCGGTGCATTTTTTCAATTCAATTCAATTCAATTCAACTTTAATGTCATTGCACAAATACAAGTATGGGTACAACGAAATGCAGTTTAGCGTCAGTCCGTAGTAATAGTGCAATATAGAAACAATGTGGACGGAGAGACTGGAGAAATCTATCGGCGGGACTCCGAGTTCAACAATGTGATAGTGTTGTTGTAGAAGCTGTTCCTCATCCTACTAGTACGAGACCTGAGGCTCCAGTACCGCCTCTCTGATGGGAGGAGGGCAAACAGTCCATGGTTGGGATGGGAGGGGTCTTTGATGATCATCCCGGCCCGTCTCAGACACCGTTTTCGGTGGAGGACATCCATGGCAGGGAGCGGGGCACCGATAATGTACTGAGCGGTTTTCACCACCCGTTGTTGTGCCTTCCTGTCCGCTACGGCGCAACTGCTGTACCATACCGTGAAACAGGTATCAGGAAGCTTTCGATGGTACAGCGGAAAAAGTAGGTCAGGATCTGGGGGGACAGGTGAGCTTTCTTGAGCCTCCTCAAGAAGTAAAGGCGCTGCTGCGCCTTTTTGATCAGCTTGGAGGTGTTGGGGGACCAGGACAGATCCTCCGAGATGTGTACCCCGAGGAATTTGTAGTTGGAGACGCGCTCCACCTCAGTCCCGTTTATATGGATGGGGGTATGTCTGCCCCCTCTGATCTTCCTGAAGTCAACAATAATTTCCTTCGTCTTCTTGGAGTTGAGGACGAGGTTATTGTTGGCACACCAGGTTGTCAGGTGCTGGACCTCATCCCTGTAGGCTGACTCGTCGTTGTCACTGATCAGTCCTACCATCGTGGTGTCGTCGGCAAGTTTAATGATGGCGTTGGAGCCATTCTTAGGGATGCAGTCATGGGTGAAGAGGGAGTAGAGGAGAGGGCTGAGCACACAGCCCTGTGGCACGCCGGTGTTCAGTGGAGGAGGTGAGGTTGTTGACCCTAACAGACTGTGGTCTGTTGGTGAGGAAATTCAGTGTCCAATTGCAGAGGGAGGTGGAGATGCCAAGTCCGCTGAGTTTGGTGATCAAGCTGGCGGGGATGACAGTGTTAAAGGCGGAGCTGAAATCAATGAACAGCATCCTGATGTAGGTGCTATTGCTGTCCAAGTGGGTCAGGGCAGAGTGTAGGGCCGCCGATATGGCGTCCTCCGTAGACATGTTGGTCCGGTAGGCAAACTGATGGGGGTCCAGTGTGGGGGGGGGGGCTGGCTTTGAGGTGAGCCAAGATCCGCCTCTCAAAGCACTTTGCAATAACAGGGATGAGTGCCACTGGGCGGAAATCGTTGAGACTCCCTGTAACACCCTGGGCCTGTGACAGATTGAAAATGTCAATGAAGACCAGGGATAGTTGTCCAGCACATGCCCTGAGCACCCGCCCGGGATGCTTTCGGGGCCGGCAGCTTTGTGCTCATTCACCTTGCTCAGTGCATCTTGTACAACAGAGGTGGAGAGACTGAGGGGTTGTTCATTCGGGGGTAGAGCAACTTTGATGGCTGGAGTTTTGTTGTCCCGGTCAAAGCGAGCATAGAAATGGTTTAGCTCGTCAGGAAGGGAGGCGTTGTCTGGGGGGGGGTGTTAACTTTCTGGTAATCGGCAATGGATTCATGTAGGCAGTCTGAATGCATACATACGTATTATCAGATGAATAAACAGCGTCGTCAGTATTTTAAGAAACTACGCTGGTCTGCCATTGCGGTACAGTAACGATACAGAGCATGCCAGATAAGAGATGTCCAAGTGAGACGGTATAAGAGTTTGAGAAAAGCAGTGGTTTATATTCAGACCTTATACCGCGGGATTAAAGCCGGAGATTTGGTAGAGAGAATCAAGGCAGCACGCTGTATTAAGTCATTCATAAGAATGTGCATTACAAGGAAGCAAAATGATGCAAAAGGCGGCTGTAGTCACTCTGCAAGCTGCATAGCGTGGTTATAGATTAAAGGCATGCTACAGAGCTGTGCGTCAAGCAATCATTTCCATCCAGAGATGGTACAAAGCATGCAAAATAGGACATTACCAGTTTGTGCAATATCAGTCAATGAGGGATGCAACTATTACCAGTCAGACAGCCTACATGAATATGGTGGTTAGGCAGTGGGTTAAGCAAAAGAGAGCTACTGTAAAAGTGCAGTCAGTACTCCGTATGAGTTGGTATAGGAAATGCCTACGGAGACAAATAGATGCACAACAGAAAAGGCTGAAACAATACTAAAGGCTGAAACGATATAGTAAAGACCTCCTCAAACAGATGTATACAACCGTTATAGTGCAGTCTCACTACCGTGCCTACGTAGTAAGATAAAAATACAGAGCGCAAATCAAAGCCACTGTTGTATTGCAAAGACAATATAGATCCTACTTCTTGATGAATAAGCAGAAAGCTGATTAAGAAGACGAATAGACGAACAACAGAAAATGCTCAAAAGATGCAAAGAACGGTTAAACAAACGTTTGACGATGAGCAAAAAGTTGTTAATATAAAAGTCTAAAGAAGAGAGGCTTGTCGGTCTAGACAAAAGTATGCAGGGCTAATTGCGTTTAGGACACTTCACTATAGTCCAACATGGAGCTTCCTTCACTGAGCAATGGACAAATGTTTATGCATTGCAGAATGTTATTATACAACAACAGCAGATAAATACGCAGCGACACGAAATTGAGCGACAGAGGAAGCTGCTGAAAATTGAAAACCTGCAGTCGTGTGTCAGATCCCACTTACAAATAAGGAACAGAGGAAATGTTAACTTTAGCAGAATATCAAGAACGGGAAAAAATCTGCAAATTAGATTAGGACATTTAAAAAGGGAAGAGGCAGAGATACAGGTAGAGGTAGAGTGATTAGAAATAATGTGCAATTTACAAAGAAGGGAACGGAAATGGATAACACATAAAGCAAGGGGAATGTATTTGGTTTAAGGACAATGAGTGGAATAAAGCATTATAAGTGCTACGTTTAGACACAGTTTACATTTATGAGGATGGAATGTAAGATGACTGTAAAAATAACAGTGTGTTAATCAATTCTATTTAATGTAATATAAATGGTGTTATTCGCCTCCAAGCTAACGGGGGAGCAGTGTAATGTATACCCATATAACAATTACAGCACGGAAACAGGCCATCTCGGCCCTACAAGTCCTTGCCGAACAATTATTTTCCCTTAGTCCCACCTTCCAGCACTCATACCATAACCCTCCATTCCCTTCTCATCCATATGCCTATCCAAATTATTTTTAAATGATACCATCGAACCTGCCTCCACCGCTTCCACTGGAAGCTCATTCCACACCGCTACCACTCTCTGCGTAAAGATGTTCCCCTCATGTCACCCCTAAACTTCTGTCCCATAATTCTGAAGTAATGTCCTCTTGTTTGAATCTTCCCTATTTTCAAAGTGAAAAGCTTGTCCACATAAACTCTGTCTATCCCTCTCATCATTTGAAAGACCCCTATCAAGTCCTCCTTTAACCATCTGCGTTCCAGAGAATAAAGACCTAACTTATTCAACCTTTCTCTGTAACTTAGTTGTTGAAACCCAGGTTCTAGTAAATCTCCTCTGTACTCTCTCTATTTTGTTGACATCCTTCCTATAATTGGGCGACCAAAATTGTACACCATACTCCAGATTTGGTCTCACCAATGCCTTGTACAATTTTAACATTAAATCCCTGCTTCTATACTCAATGCTCTGATTTATAAAGGCTATCATACCAAAAGCTTTCTTTACCACCCTATCTATATGAGATTCCACCTTCAAGGAACTATGCACGGTTATTCCCAGATCCCTTTGTTCAACTGTATTCTTCAATTCCCTACCATTTACCATGTACGTCCTATTTTTATTTGTCCTGCCAAGGTGTAGCACCTCACATTTATCAGCATTAAACTCCATCTGCCATCTTTCAGCACATTCTTCCAAATGGCCTAAATCACTCTGTAGACTTTGGAAATCCTCTTCATTATCCACAACACCCCCTGTCTTGGTATCATCTCCATACTTACTAATCCAATCTACCACACCTTCATCCAGATCATTTATGTACATAACAAACAACAAAGGACCCAACACAGATCCCTGAGGCACCCCACTAGTCACCTGCCTCCATCCCGTCAAACAGCCATCCACCATTACCCCCTGGCGTCTCCCATTCAGCCACTGTTGATTCCATCTTGCCACTCCTGCATTTATACCCAACAGTTGAACCTTCTTAACCAACTTTCCATGAGGAACCTTGTCGAAGGCCTTATTAATGTCCATATAGACAACATCCACTGATTTACCCTCGTTAATTTCCCTAGTAACCGCTTCAAAAAATTCAAGAAGATTAATCAAACATGACCTTCCAGGCACAAATTCATGTTGACTGTTCCTAATCAGACCCTGTTTATCCAGATTCTTATATATATTATCACTAAGTATCTTGTCCATTGATTTGCCCACCACTGAAGTCAAACTAACAGGTCTATAATGGCCAGGTTTACTCTTAGAACCATTTTTAAACAATGGAACAACATGCGCAGTACGCCAATCCTCGGGGACTATTTCCGTTTCTAATGACATTTGAAATATTTCTGTCATAGCCCCGGCTATTTTCTACACTAACTTCCCTCAATGTCCTAGGGAATATCCTGTCAGGACATGGAGACGAATCCACCTCTATATGTTTCAAAAGTGTCAGTACTTCTTTTACTTTGAAACTCATAGTATCCATAGCTACTCGACTAGTTCCCCTTACCTCACATAATTCAATATCCTTCTCCTTGCTGAATACCGAAGAAAATAAATTGTTCAATATCTCCCCCATCTCGTTTGGCTCTGCAGATAGCTGTCCACTCTGTCTCTCCAATGGATCAATTTTATCCCTCGTTATCCTTTTGCTATTAATATAGCTGTAGAAACCCTTTGGATTTACTTTCACCTTACTTGCCAAAGCAACCTCATATCTTTTTTTAGCTTTTCTAATTTATTTCTTAAGATGCTTTTTACATTCCCTATACTCCTCAGGCACCTCATTTACTTCATGCTGTCTATAATTATTGTAGATCTCCCTATTTTTCCGAACAAGATGTCCAATTTCCCTTGAACACCATGTCTCTTTCCAATTTTAACTGTTTCCTTTCAACCGAACAGGAACATAAAGATTCTTTACTCTTAAACTTTCCCCTTTAAATGTCCTCCATTTCTCTTCTACATCCTTCCCATAAAACAAAATGTCCCAGTTCACTCCTTTTAAATTATTTCGCATCTCATCAAAGTTAGCCTTTCTCCAATCAAAAATCTCAACCCTCGGTCCAGTTCTGACCCTCTCTATAATTATATTGAAACTAATGGTATTGTGATCACTGGACCCGAAGTGCTCCCCAACGTATAACTCCGTCACCTGTCCCGTCTCATTTCCTAACAGGATGTCCAGCACTGCCACTCCTCTAATAGGTACCTCTATGTATTGCTGCAAAAATCTACCCTGCACACATTTTACAAATCCAAACCATCCAGCCCATTTACAGAATGTGTTTCCCAGTCTATGTGTGGAAAGTTGAAATCTCCCACAATCACTACCTTGTGCTTACTATTAATATCTTCTATCTCCTTACATATTTGCTCTTCCAATTCCCGATCCCCATTTGGCGGTCTATAATACACCCCTATAAGTGTTGCTACACCTTTCCCACTTCTCAGTTGCACCCAAATAGCCTCCCTAGATGAGCCCTCTAATCTATCCTGCCAAAGCACTGCTGTAATATCTTCCCTGATAAGCAATGCAACACGTCCACCTCTTGCCCTTCCTATTCTATCACACCTGAAGCAACGAAACCGTGGAATATTTAGTTTCCAATCACAGCCCTCCTGCAACCATGTTTCACTGATCGCCACAACATCATACTTCCAGGTGTCTATCCAGACTCTAAACTCATCCACCTTTCTTACAATGCTCCTAGCATTAACATATGCACATTTAAGAAACCCCCCGCCTCTTATTCTCTGTTTATTTTATTTTCTTCTTTCTCCTCTTGTGTCCGAGTGCTTCCCTTTTCTGCTTCCTGCCTCCCATTCTATCTACTTGCTTTCTCTATTTGAATCCCTCGCCCCAACCATTCCAGTTTAAAGTCTCCCCAGTAGCCTTTGCAAATTTCCCCAATGTAAATGGTGTAACCTGCCTCCAAGTTAAAGGGGGAACAGTGTGATGTATGTAATATAATTAGCATATATTATGTCTTGTGCGAGGGAACGCATGCGCTAGGGGAGACTCAAGGAGGCGTCCTGCAATAAAGAAGCTTGTTAGTTTACTCCTGTATCTTTTGAGTCAGTAACACGCACCCAAATACAATACAAGAAACATGGAAGTTTAAAAAAAAAAATTACAGCCAGATTTATCACTTATAAAACTTTTTTGATACCAAAGAATTAAAGAAAAACACAAATAATGCCTTACTGTTGATGAAATGCTGTGAACAAACGCCTTAATTCCCAATATTTTCAATCTCGATATTTGCAAGGCCAATGTTCGCCAAGCACTTTAGCTGTTGTAGCCTCTTCAGCTCCCTTTCTCATTAACTTCATTTATCTTCACTTTTGGAATTGTGAAGAAGGATAGATGTCTCTCACGGTTACTCTGACGTCCACACTTATTTACAGCGAAATATATCACCATTTCGGTGATTTTTAACAGGTAGGAAAGTACGCGTTTCGTGTATTAACAAGATACACCGGGAACTGCTATGTCCACCAGATGGATTGAGCGGTTGCGGTCGTCAAACCATTTCACCCGGAGACCTTACGTGCAACCCCCTATACACACACACAGACTCTCAGATACACACTCACGCACACACTCGCTCACACACAGACACACACACAGACTCACTCACACACAACCAAAACAAAAATGCCAAATAACTTCAGAACGTGGTGGACATACAGTGTGTAAACCGAATGATTCAAACGTTTAAAGCCTCCCGCCGAAGCTGCTGCTGCTGAAGCAAAAATGTGCCTTCAATAACGTCCAATTATTGACGTCTTCATTCTCTTGACGTCTTCACTCTGTGCCTTCTACAGTCAGCGCCACCTTGTCAGGAGCCGGATTTGACGCACTCACCGCCATCTTGCCGCTAACCGGATATGACATAATCGGTGCCATGAGCGCGAATTTTGCAAGTAAACACAGTTCTGATCCAATAATATGTTTATTCACGCTTTTATCCGTCCGAAAACTGTTGCATGCCCTTTAAAATCCAAGCCAGTTGGGCAAACACTTTGCAAGCCAACACAACACATTTTCTGAAAGCACTTTAAAAGCCAAGAAAATTGGGCAAACACTTTACAAGCCATCAAAACACATTTTCTGAAAGCCCTCTAAAAGCCAAACCAATTGGGAAAACACTTTGCAAGCCAACAAAACACATTTTTCTGAAAGCATTTTAAAAGCCAAGCCAAATCGGCAAATACTTTGCAAAGCCTTCAAAACACATTTTCTGAAAGCCTTGTAAAAGCCAAGCTAAGTGGGCAAACATTTTGTAAGCTGACAAAACACATTTTCTGAAAGCCCTTTAAATGCCAAGCTAATTGGGCAAACACTTTGCAAGCAAGGAGCACATTTTTCTGAAAACCACATCGAGGGGACTCACCATGGAGTAAACGTGCTTTCAGTGTTATTCGCAGCTCAGAGAGCCGTGACACTCCACCTCGCAGAGACTGAGTGAGGGACGACACTTTCGGGTTTTCAGGTCCGTTCCCCCTGACGCCAGCGGGGGCAGCAGAGAGAATGACGATTTAAAAAAAAAATAATAATAATATTTTTCTGATTTTTCAACGATGGGAAAAATCCTCTGGTCCAATCCGGCGTAGGAGGACTGAGCGAGGTGGCCAAAAATGACGGCCGTAAGTGGCTGCATTCTCTCGGAAATCACGAAAGAGAAATTCGAAAGCGGTCAAGATCTTAGTTTTAGTAATATAAGATATTTGTATGTTTGTGATTATTTTCTTAAGTCATGTCAGGACTTTCTCAATCGTCTGTTCTACCATGCGGAGTACTGTAGAGCGGGGAAATCGAGGAGTTCACGTCCCATATCTCCGAATTTGGAGTCGCGGGTCGTTAAGATTGTAATGAAAATGTTGGCACAATGTATTTCACCAGTTACTTCATTAAGTGCAGATGATGGGACGTTATATTACAGTTTACAAGACGTCTGTGAGACCGCGCCTGCTTGCAGTTCACATTCCGGCCACTGGATGTCCCCATCATTTAAAACCTCGATATTGCATAACACCCAGGAATTTGTCTCCATGAATAGATCAGTGTATCATAGTTCAGGAGTCTAAAACAGAACTTCGAACAGCTCGCTTCGGTTAATAATAAATTAAGTATGTTCTTTAATTATAATGTTATTTTCAACGAACGTACATGTATTCCAAATGATACACAAACCATGGACAGCCCTTGAAACAAGATGAGGGTGACTATCTACACAATCTCAGAGTATCTTACAGTCACACAATAACGATGCTATTTATAGAGTTATAGTCAAATCACGAAACAAGATATTTCGGAACCAGCGAACTGTCCAACCAATCTAGGCCAATAGCCATCTAACCACTTCTATCCATATACTCGTTGACATTTATCTAATACATTGTAATGGAGGCCATCTCTTCAGCTTCTTCTTGCAGCCATTCCACCTCACCACAACTGCCTTTGTGAAAAGTGTTGTCTCTCCTTATCTTCTGAATCTATCCACTCTGGCGTCTTCCAGCTTTAGACTCCCCAGGCTTGGAAAAACGACCGTAACCGTCTACCATTCCCTTGCCCCTAATGATGAAATATACCTCTGTAATGTTACCCATCAATCTCCTACTGTCCGGTGAAAACGTTCCAACTGTCCCTGCTCTCCTTAAACCTCAAACACTTCCGCCCCGGTAACAGTTTTATGAATCCTACCTGCGCCATTTTTAATTTCATGTATTCCTTCCAATCGCTGGAAGACCAGAATTGCGCATTGTAATCCAAGTTTGGTCTCAAATATGATTTGTATAGTTCGGGGAAGCACCTGGAATAACAGTTCATGAAGTAACGCTCCTTTAACCGACCGGATAATTCACCTCCACCATAGTGGTCCACATAGCACCCAAAGTCAATGCCAATGTGTCTCTGGAAAATTATATTCCGTCGTGTACTCTCTGTAAGCACCAGAACCGATGCCTTGCACATAATCTGCGGTAACCTCAATAAAGCGTAATTCAAGAATGCATTGGAAAATAAAATCAGCATATTCCCTGCCTCACAATGGGCTTCAACATTCTGGGCTGCACCTCCATCTAATATGTTCACGGTTCCAGCACAATTACCATGCTCTCAAAGCCAGGAAGACCAATTGTCTGATTCTGGGCATCGGTGAAGGAAGGTCGAGGTCCCGCAAACCTGTCTAGATCGACTGGACGATGGTGGAGAGAGGCGAAAGCTGCACATTCCTCTGCCTGGAAGTCTCTGAAGTTCTTTCCTGGACCCTGAACATTAATGCAATGATTACACCTCTACTCCTTGAAAAGATTACGAAGATCGGTATGTCGTCGAGTATTCTCTTGATGTTCTCTTGATATTCTCTAGGTGTACAGTAGAGAACATGTTGTCTGGTTGCACCACGACCTGGGTCGGCGACCTGAATGCCAGGAGCGAAGGAGACTGCAACGTGTGATTAACACTGCCGAATAAATCAAGGGTACTGAATTCCCCACCATCGAGGGATCTGCAACTGTCGCTGCCTCAAACATTGCATCAATGGCCGACAGAGTGTAATTTGAGCTCTGAAATGTATTCATATCAACCCCATCCCAATTATTTTATACACGGTTACCGGGCAGGATACTGAAAGGAACGGCTCAGAGTCTGAATCCGCACAAATGCTGAGATGTTGAGGTCCCCGTTTGTGGATTGTGTTGAGCAGAAATTCCTTCAAGTCTGCTCATTCCCGCCCATTGTAATTCATCCTGAATCAGTTTGTTGTCCGGTAACTTTACCTGGTGGTTTATGGCCTTGTTACCGAACCTGCTAGTCAGTGATGCCAAAGGTTTACTTTCCATCACTGGGTCCGTAGCCCTGTGGACGTACACTCCAACTACGCATCTTAATGTTTTAAGAGATACCGCATGCAAACGGGATCTTTGCCCCACCGAGTACGCGCCGACCAGCCAAGGTCGTTCACTAGCACTATCCTGCACACTAAGCACAACATGTACGTCTTTGGAGTGTAGGGGAAACCGGGGATGACCCCGGGAAACGCCTTTGAGAACGTATGAGCTTCGTACCGACAGCACCCATAGTCAGGATCGAACCCAGGTCTCTGGCGTTGAGAGGAAGCAACTCTACCGCTGCGCCACCGTGCCACCCCGCTGTTGAAACGTGATGAAGTTGCAGCCTCTCCCACGGTCTTCGGCGTCGAGTTCCATTCCACGTGTGCAAAACTGTCCTGATTTCAATGAATCATCTATTTATCCGCATATTTTGTCTCCCTTTCGACGAACGGTATATCCCCCAACTCACGCTATAAAGAAGATCTGATATATAAATATTGTATGCAGTGCAGAATGTACTTAGGGTAGGTGGGGCAGTTACCGATCTGTCCGAATAACGCTTTCGGCCCGAAACGTTGCATATTTCCTTCGCTCCATAGATGCTGCTGCGCCCGCTGAGTTTCTCCAGCATTTTTGTGTAACTACCGAATCTGATACCTTGTCGACTTAGCACATGTTGAGTGTGCTGACGTGATATAGACACATCGTATACAAGGGCGGCACAGTGACACCGCTGACATATCTGCTGCCTCACAGCGCACGAGACCTGGCATTTATCCTGACCTCGGGTGCTATCTGTGTGGAGTTTGTACATTAGCTCTGTGGCCGTGCGGGTTTCTTCCGGGTGTTGTGGTTTCCTCCCACATCACAAAAATATGCGAGTTTGCAGATTAATTGGACTCTGTGAAATTAGTCCGATTGTACAGTGAATGCAAACGTGGTTAACATGTAGCTGGTGTAACCGGATGAACATTGATCGTCTCCGTGGAATATGTGCGTCTGTGTCCAGGCTGTATCTGTAAACTAAACTAAACTAATAAAAGGCAATGGAATAACACAATGCCTGCATCACAGAGTGTGCTCACGGGGACAAATTACGGAGGGATCCATTACACAGAGATTGAACACATCCGGCAAATCTTACAAATTGCTATCATTGAAATGAGACATAAATGCAACGGATAATCTTGGTGCCTCGCCTATTTTCGAATAACGGAATAGTAACAAACTCCAAACAAGAGAAAACGTGAGTATTTACAATGCGATTGCAAAATCTGCTTCCTTTTCCAACACCTGTTGGATGTCACACAAAAAAAGCTGGATAAACTCAGCGGGTGCAGTGAAGTGCCTATGTAGTGAGGGAAGACAGATGGCGCAATGGGCTAAGTGTTCGGCTGGCAGCCGGAAGGTAGCTGGTTCGAATCCCGCTTGGAGTGCATACTGTCGTTGTGTCCTTGGGCAAGACACTTCACCCACCTTTGCCTGTGTGTGTCCTTGGGCAAGACACTTCACCCATCTTTGCCTGTGTGTGTGAATGTAATTATGTGAAGCACTTTGGGGTCAATGCAAGTTGACTAAAAATGTGCTATATAAATAAAGAAATTTAATTTATAAATTTTAATTTAGTGAAGGAAATAGGTAATGTTTCGGGCCGAAACACTGTTGGATGTTGCCAGGACTAGAGAGTCGCGGCTGCAGGGAGAGGTTGAGCAGGCCGGGTCTCAATTCCGTGGAGCGCAGGAGGATGAGGGGTGATCTTATTGAGATGTACAAATAGGGACTAGTTCAGTTATATGCACAGCATCTCTTAAACCCAGATCAGGCGAATTGAGGTCCAAAGGACGTAGGTTTAGTAGGTTTCTGATGGATCGCTTTTTCACACAGTTTGGTGGGTGTATGCTACAACCTACCAGAGGAGGTAGTTGAGGCTGGGAATATCCCAACATTTAAGACGTATTTGGACTGGTACATGGGTAGAACAGGTTTGAAGGATATGGACTAAATGCAGGCAGGTGGGACTGGCGTAGCTGGGTTTTGATGGCCGGTGTGGGCATGTTGGGCCGAATGGTCTGTTTCTTCGCTGTAGCACTCTATGCTTAAACGATTCTACGATTCACTTACGAATCGCGACATATAACTTCGCCTAAATTTGCGAGCTCCAATACAGGCACCTCGTTGGAAAATCGAACCAATGTTTCTGGTGGGATATTTTGGAAATCTAAGTACGAATCCAGTGAGGAACTGGTTGAGTTCAATAGCCCTGTTATTCCACTACATGTCCACTAGAGGGCTCGCAGTCTTACGCCAGACTATTCCATCTGAATCCAGTTAATGTCAGACATGCGCTGCTCACCGTGTGACTGGCCGAGTGTCAGGATCCATCCACTCACCGCGAATTGTCGGGCGAGAGACAAACCATTCAGTGTGTGATTAAAACTATATCAGCACGACGTTAGCACACACACGTTAGTTTGGGACAAATGAGGGTGGGATACATATCAAGGACAACATTGTCATTGATATTCGGCAATCAGCGTCGATTGACAATAATGTTGGAGTCAAAT
Organism: Amblyraja radiata; assembly: GCF_010909765.2. Lineage (NCBI taxonomy): Eukaryota > Metazoa > Chordata > Chondrichthyes > Rajiformes > Rajidae > Amblyraja > Amblyraja radiata. Next base: position 283,855 of record NW_022630126.1, on the reverse strand, counting down.
AACGTTTTCAGCACCAAAGGAGGTCGTTTGGTCCCTCGTATACAGGTAGTCAAAATGTGATTCCACCTTATGCCATGCATACCCCTTTGCACTGGCCCGTGGCCCTACACGTGAAAGGCTTCTCTTCTCTCTTGCCTTCTCTGCCATCGAGTTCACATGAGATGTCACTTTATGTGTCAATTTATTTCCTTTTCTTTTTCAATCCTTTAATACATTCTCTAAATGCCCCCCAATTACTGACGCTTTAAGAGTCATGGAGTCATAGAGTGATAGATTGTGGAAACAGGCCCTTCGGCCCAACTTGCCCACACCGGACATACACTGCTCCCACCTGCCTGCGCTTGGTCCATCCGAACCAGACCTATCCATGTACCCGTTTAAATGTGTCTTACATGTTGGGACAGTCCCAGTCTCAGACACCTCATCTACCAGCTTGTTCTATACACTCACCACCCTTAGTGTGAAAAGGATACCTCTCGAAATCCAATGAAATATGTCCCCCTTAATCTGGAACCTATGTCCGCTGGTCCTCGATTCCCCTAATCTGGGCAAGAGTGTGAATCTACCTATTCTAGACATCTCATGAATATCGACAGCTCTATAAGGTCACCCGCCATCCTCCTGCGCACCAAGGAATAGTGATCCAGCCTACTCAACCTCTCCTTGTAGCTCACACCCTCTAGTCCTGGCAATATCCTCGTAAATCTTCCCTCAGCCCTTTCAAGCTTGATAATATATTTCTTATAACATGGTGTCCAGAACTGAACACAATATACTAAATGCCTTGTCACCAACGTATTATACAACTGCAACATGACCTCCCAAATTCTATACACATACTTTATCTAATAGTTGAGATTTAATTACAGTAGATTGTAAAGAAGACACCGAGTGTGAGAGCGGTGGTTACTGAATCAGCCTTACTTTCTCCATTAAATACATATTGAGGGTAGTGATGTGAGACGGACACGAGACACACAAGGTCGACGCAGTGGCGCATGTAGTAGAGCTACTGAATAACAGCGCCAGAACTCCGGGTTCGATGTTGAGCTAAGGTGCTATCTGTTTCGCGTTTGCACTCCCCGTGAGTTCCTCCAATTGCTTCGGTTTCTTCTCTCCTCCCGAAGACATTAGGCTTTGCAGGTTACATGGATTCAGTGATAACACCCATTGTGCGCCGGGAGTGGCCGCGAGCGTGGTATAACGTGTCACCAGTGTAATATTTTCACACATTTTCTTGTATATGTTAATGAGTTGGCGTTGAATATAAATAGGGAATGTTGGGTAGTGAACCTCTCTCTCGTGATCCAGGCAACCTGCGTGTAATTAGTTATTCATTCTGGCGTCTGGAATGGAACACAATTGGCGACGTGAATAGGATATAATTTGTAAACTCATCTTGTAAATACAGTGCAGGACTGTTGTGCAACATGCAGTATTGTTTAACATTTTAAACTGTACATACGGAGTTGGGTCGCAGTTGTTTGCGGGTCGGACACGATAGGCCGCAGATCCTTCCCCGCAGGGGACTGTAGTTTAAAACAGCAGCTGGACAAATCGTCGATAGTTTATCAGTCTCTATCCATGTTGTGTCTGCGTGGCAAGATGTCGTCCTTATCATTGTGTAAGATTTGTTTTTGTCGAGTTGCTCAAGCTGAATAGCCTTTGTACAGCTACGTTTTATGGAGATTGATACACCGCCACAAAAAAAAGAGAATCTCACGACGCAGCGTCCACGGGCAACATCGGAAACCTTGGCACTTTTGACAAGTGCAGAGAACCGTTCAGCTCCTATATGGAGAGAGCAAACATGTTTTACACCGCAAACCATATATTGGAGATTAGTGGTGAAGGACAGATAGTGACTGAAACAATTAAGGCAGTTTACGAACTCACGAAAGCGATTCTGCTCACGGAGATCGGGACCAGTGATCACAATACCATTAGTTTCAATATAATTATGGAGAGGGTCAGAACTGGACCTAGGGTTGAGATTTTTGGAGAAAGGCTAACTTTGAGGAGATGCGAAAGGATATAAAATGAGTAAATTGGGACAGTTTGTTTTATGGGAAAGATGTGGAAGAGAAATGGTGGACATTTAAAGGTGACATTTTAAGAGTACAGAATCTTTATGTCCCTGTTCGGTTGAAAGGAAATAGTAAAAATTGCAAAGAGCCATGGTTTTCAAGGGAAATTGGACACTTGGTTCGGAAAAAGAGAGAGATCTACAATAATCATAGGCAGCATGGAGTAAATGAGGTGATTGAGGAGTATAAAGAATGTAAAAAGAATCTTAAGAAATAAATTAGAAAAGCTAAAAGAAGATATGAGGTTGCTTTGGCAAGTAAGGTGAAAGTAAATCCAAAGGGTTTCTACAGCTATGTTAATAGCAAAAGGATAACGAGGGATAAAATTGGTCCATTAGAGAGTCGTAGTGGACAGCTATCTGCAGAGCCAAAAGAGATGGGGGAGATATTGAACAATTTGTTTTCTTCGGTATTCACCAAGGAGAATGATATTGGATTATGTGAGGTAAGGAAAACAAGTATAGTAGCTATGGAATCTATGAGATTCAAAGAAGAGGAAGTACTGACACTTCTGATAAATATAAAAGTGGATAAGTCTCCAGGTTTGGCCAGGATATTCCCTAGGACATTGAGGGAAGTTAGTGTAGAAATAGCAGGGGCTATGACAGAAATATTTAAAATGTCATTAGAAAAGGGAATAGTGCCGGAGGATTGGCGTACTCCGCATGTTGTTCCATTGTTTAAAAAGGGGTCTAAGAGTAAACCTAGCAATTATAGCCCTGTTAGTTTGACGTCAGTGTTGGGCAAATTAATGGAAAGGATACTTAGAGATAATATATATAAGCATCTGGATAAACATGGTCTGGTTAGGAACAGTCAACATGGATTTGTGCCTGGAAGGTCATGTTTGACTAATCTTCTTGAATTTTTTGAAGAGGTTACTCGGAAAATTGATGAGGGTAAAGCAGTGGATGTTGTATATATGGACTTCAGTAAGGCCTTTGACAAGGTTCCTCGCGGAAGGTTGGTTAAGAAGGTTCAATTGTTGGATATTAATGGTGGAGTAGCAAGATGGATTCAACAGTTGCTGAATGGGAGATGCAAGAGAGTAATGGTGGATGGTTGTTTGTCAGGTTGGAGGCCAGTGACTAGTGGGGTGCCACAGGGATCAGTGTTGGGTCCACTGTTGTTTGTCCTGTACATCAATGATCTGGATGATGGTGTGGTAAATTGGATTAGTAAGTATGCAGATGACACTAAGATAGGTGGGGTTGTGGAAGTGAAGTGGATTTTCAAAGTCTACAGAGCGATTTATGACGGTTGGAAGAGTGGGCTGAAAGATGGAAGGTGGAGTTTAATGCTGATAAGTGTGAGGTGCTACATCTTGGCAGGACACATCAAAATAGGACGTACATGGTAAATGGTAGGGAATTGAAGAATGCAGGTGAACAGAGGGATCTGGGAATAACTGTGCACAGTTCCCTGAAAGTGGAATCTCATGTAGATAGGGTGGTAAAGAAAGCTTATGGTGTGCTGGCCTTTATAAATCAGAGCATTGAATATAGAAGTTGGGATGTAATGTTTAAATTGTACAAGGCATTGATGAGGCCAATTCTGGAGTATGCTGTACAATTTTGGCCGCCTAATTATAGGAAGGGTGTAGACAAAATAGAGAGAGTACAGAGGAGATTTACGAGGATGTTGCCTGGCTTTCAGCAACTAAGTTACAGAGAAAGGTTGAACAAGTTAGGGCTTTATTCTTTGGAGAGCAGATGGTTAAGGGGGGACTTGATAGAGGTCTTTAAAATAATGAGAGGGATAGACAGAGTTGACGTGGATAAGCTTTTCCCACTTAGAGTAGGGAAGATTCAAACAAGGGGACATGACTTGAAAATTAAGGGACAGAAGTTTAGGGGTAACAAGAGGGGGAACTTCTTTACTCAGAGAGTGGTGGCTGTGTGGAATGAGTTTCCATTGAAGGTGGTGGAGGCAGGTTCGTTTTTATCATTTAAAAATAATTTGGATAGTTATATGGACGGGAAAGGAATGGAGGGTTATGGTCTGAGCGCATGTATATGGGACTAGGGGAGAATACGTGTTCGGCACGGACTAGAAGGGTCGATACGGCCTGTTTCCGTGTTGTAATTGTTATATGGTTATTATTATATGGTCCTGAAGTGTGCGGCTCACTCGTGAATCTCCTTGCACCCCTATTGGCAAAAGACGTGCCATTCAATGACATTATAAAGAAGTTGGAGCACTTCAACCCAAATCCTCTGGAAACGACAGAACGCTATACATTTGGCACTAGAAACCAGAAGCTGAATGAGACAATCAATGAGTACATTGTTGACTTGAAAAAACTTACGTTTACACTGAAACGTTGGAACATTTCCTGGACTAGCACTCAGCGACAGATTTGTTTGTGGCCTAATGGATGGACGAATTCAGTCCAAACTGATGAACATTCCAGATCTCACATTCGAGAAAGAATGCAAGATTTCTACCACACCAGAGACGGCATCAAATAATGCTCGCGAGTTTCGCCCACCACGAACTACAGTGGCCGTTTACAGTCACAAGGCAGTGCCTATGGTCAAACCAAGAGGCGCTAAACAAAAACCAAAGTATGGCCGGGACCCAAGTTCAGCCAGTTGTTATCGTTGCAACGTTATTCACTCGTCCCAATTTTTTCAGTTCAAAATGACCAAGTGCTATAACTGCCAGAAGAAAGGCCACATCGCCTCAGCATGTCGGGCCAAACATACAACATGAAACCAACAATCTGTGGGTATCAAGCAACAACGCCGGAGAGGAGTGCACAACTTGGAGGTGAACCTAGATGTAAATTAACTTGGGTTGTACTCCATTTATGCAAACAACATCGAAAAGTCTACCACCAGCCAAGGCAAGGACTTTCGAACGAAACTATTGATTATTAAACAGTTAATCGATATGTGTATTCACACAGACACCATTGGTTGAGTGTAAGGTCAAGCTGAGAACTTACTCGGGCGAAGTTTTGCAGACATGTGGCCAATTGAACTCTAAAGTTCAGCATAATGGTCAGTCAGTAACACTGCCCATCACAGTGGCCAGCTACTGAAATAAACCAACCCTCCTTGGAAAGGATTGGCTGCGTAGAATAGAATTAGACTGGAAGAACATTTTCAACGTCAATTTGCCCAAATCACGTTTTGAAAACGTCACAAGCAAACATGCAAACATTTTTGCTGACAGTTACACGGGAATAACAGGGTACTCTGCACACATTCTACTTAGGCAGGATTTGAAACCTGTTATATTGTCGACCAAGACCTGTACCATATGCACTAACGCAACAAGTGGAGGTAGAACGGAATGGAGTGCTCGTGAAGATAGACCAGAGTAACTGGGCAACACCAACTGTGGCCGTACCCAAGGCTGAAAAAACTGTTCGACTATGTGATGAATACAACGTCTCAATCAACCAAGCCGTTGATGACGAACAATATCCGTTACCAACCTCGCAAGATCTTTACGCAGAACTTAGCGGAACAAGAGTATTCACTAAGCTGGATTTGTCTAACGGTTACGCCCAAATCAATGTCTGCAAGGAAAGTCAGCAGTACCTGACTATCAACACACATAGCGGCGTGTATTCATATACAAAGATGCCCTATGGTGTGAAATATTCCCCAACACATTTCCAGTCTGTGATGGACAAAATGGTACAAGACATTCCGCACTACGTGTGCAACCAGGATGACCTACTGATATTCACAGAGGGCATGGTAGAACAACTTGAAATCCTTGAGCAATTTATCACACGACTGAACTGGCACAACGTCAAATAGCGACAAAGTTTGTAGATTGTAAGTTTGCGCAGTCGGAGGTAGTCTACCTTGGACTCAAATGAGATGACAACAGACTTCGCGCCTTGAAGGCGAAAGTTGAAGCAATAGTTAATGCTCCAAAACCCAACAATGTGTCAGAGCTACGATCATTCCTTGGGATGGCGCAGTTCTATGCACTATTCCTTCCAGGTTTAATAACTGTGCTAAAGCCACTAAGTGATCTGCTACAAACATATGTGAAATTGTCGTGGGGAAAGGAACAGCAACGTGCATTTGACATCTGCAAGGAAAACTTGACAAGTGACAAACTTCTTGCTCACTACGATACGACACGCGAGATGAACCTTGCTTGTGATGCTTCAAGTTATGGTGTCGGTGCTGTGATCTACCACATAATGAATGACGGGAAGGAAAAGCCTATTTGTTTTGCATCCCGCACCCTATCACCGAGTGAACGCAATTATACACAAATAGAAAGCGAAGCACTCTGCATCGTGTTCAGAATCAAGAAATCCCATCACTTTGTTCTCGGCAGACCATTCATTCAAGTGACTGATCACACGCCACAACTAGTGATACGTGGTACCTAGTCAGCTATAACTTCCATGGCGGCATCAATGATGCAGCGCTGGGCAATTTTGCTGTCCCAGTATGTCTACAATGTTGAGAAGAGTAGAGAAGCTCCAAGTGCAACGCAGCAGCAGATGTGTTGTCCCGGTCGCCACATGAGAACTCTGACGTGGGAAGTGAGAACTCAATCTACACACTGCAAGTTGTAGATGAAAGACTTTCCAGTGAATGCAACATAAATTGCAGCAGAAACAAGAAAAGACAATGTGCTGAAGTGGGTCGATGAACAGACATTGAACGGATGGACCGAAATCGATAGTGGATTGATCTCAGTTCTGAACTCAGAGGTGAAGCCTTTCTGTAATCGACGCCACGAATTATCATGTGAGCAGAAATGCATTAAGTGGGGTTACAGAGTGGTTGTACCAGAGTCTTTGAGAAACAAATTTAGGAACGAACTTCATGACGAACATCCTGGCATTGTAAGCATTAAGTATTTTGCCAGAAGTTATGTGCATTGGCCTGGTATTGTCAGTGACATCGAGTGACTGGTGAGCAAATGTAGCGTCTGCCATAATTGCCGGAGTAAACCTCCAAAAACACCACTGCAACCCTGCTCATGGTCAAGTAGATTTTTCAGAGAGTTCATGTAGATTTTAGTGAAAAGGGTAATTACACTTTCTGGTATTAGTAGGTAGTCGTTCCAAATGGTTTGAGATTAAGCATATGGGGTCAAGCACTACTACTGAGCGTACCATAGAAGAGTTGAGATGCATTTTTACATGTCTTGGTTTACCGGAAGAACTTGCTTCTGCTAACGGGCGGTTCAGAACGTTTTAAAAAGTTCATGCAGCGGGACAACAACACACAATTGTCCCCGCATACCATCCAGCTTCCAACGGGGCGGCGAAAAGGTATGTTAGAGTTGTCAAAGATGCTTTCAAGAAAGAGGTTATGCAGAGTAGTTCAAAATTCAGCATGAGACATCGTTTGGCTAGTTTCTTGCTGAAGTACAGAACCACAACAAACACAACAATGGGTTAATCACCTGCAGAACTGTTGGTGAAGAGAAGGCTAAGAATACGCCTAAATCTTGTTCAACACAATTTGACCTTGAGAGTTGAGCAAAAACAGTTGTCAAAAACGCCATTTTGACGCCCACAAAAAGAAGAGGTACTTTGAGTCAGATGAGCAGGTTCGTGTTCTCAGTCCTCCGAACCAGTCCTGTCGAGACGAATGGGATGTTGGGAAAATAGTGGAAATGTGTGGAACAAAAAGATACTTAGGTAAAGTTGTAGATAGGAACAAAAGTGTTCATGTTGATCAAATCATTCTAGCCAAAGATGAAACATTAAATGAGCACGAAGTGTAATCCCTGAGTATTTATCTGAAAGTGAGTTGGAAGAGACCGCTGTGATTGAAACACAAAGTTCAGTTAGTACAGACAAAGAAATGGACCCCTCTGGTCAAAGCCAGGGTACTAAAACAGAGCCAAACAAGCCTGCGTTGAGTAAACACCTAAAGCTGTTACACCTGTTACTGTTAGACGATCAGGCAGGATCCGTAAACCAGTAGTCAGATGAGTTTTGTAAGTTAAGTAACTCATTGTCTATGTAAAGCGAAAATGTGTAGATATGTAAAATAAATATATATGTTTAACATTTAATATTTCATTAATACTGGTTTAAATCAAGTATCACAACAACAAACTTGTAACTGTGTACTTAGATGTAATACTTAAAAAGGAGAGCAGTGTAATGTATTCATGCATATTCATGTATATGTCCATGAGTGGTGTTGTATATAAGCAGGGCATGTTGGGTAATTAAAATATATCTCGTGATCCAGGCAACCTGCATGTACAGTTGTTATTCAATCTGCCGATCGGAATATAACGATGGACAGTACAGATTTAGATTGATATGGACATCACGCGGGTAGGTGGGACGAGTATAGCGATGAGATGTTGGCCGTTGTGGGCAGATTGGGCCGAATAGCCTATTTCCACGCTGTCTATAACTATGTGCCTGTCGGCCACTACAGGCTACGACTTAAAGGAATAATCTCGTAAGTCAGTCAGTGTTAAAATGTATTTCAAGATTTCCATGGGGATCGCGTAAAGGTTAACAATATAGTAAGTATATGATTCTCGATGTAGGAGTTGCCATTATTGAGGCACATCAATGCAGCGAACGGGCATTGAAAGAACCGCTGATGATGGAGCTGTGAACGTCTCAAAGCTTACATATCACAACGAACGCACGATTGAATGTGGCTCTTGTCACTAATGTGGGAAGTGTTTCATGCACAAATATAGAAGGCGAAAGCAAACGCAAAAAGTAGAGGGTTCGTTACGCAACGTTCCATATAGATATTTAAGATGTGATTTAACTTTGTCAGATAAAGCCCAATCGGCTGTGGTTGTGAGATGAGCGATTTGCAGAGATCACGATGGCGGGTGAACACTTGTGCGGTGAATATTTGTTTTCTCCGAAGTTGCCGAACAATTGTTCAGCGTTGTGGAGCATGACGTGAATAGACACGTGGTACTTCCTTCACAATATTATGCAACACTAGGTTTGCTCATGGTCTGTGATCAAATGGAATTAATGACGCACAACCGCCCCGCAGGGACATCCCCTTTCCTCAAATAAGGGAACATTTTCCATTGAGCTATTCCATAATCAAATAAGGTATTCGCCTAGATGCCATTGGAGGATAAGCGGTGACAAGGAGATGGACGTATATGAGACTGTTAGAGTCATATATGAGATCGAAAAGATATACTACCCGATCCTGGCTATTCTCGGTGTTCCCGGTAAGTGAGTGGTGCTGTCGTTTACGCTGTGAATATTTGAAAATCTGGCTGTATGTCTCTCGAAATTCCCTCTTTTAATTTGAAGTTCTGTGATTGCATTCTGCCGAGGAATTATTGAGGCGCGAGCGATTCTTGCTGTGACAGACACTTTGAACATCGCATTTTACAGAATTAAATGGTGAGATCGGCAACTTCTCGGTGTTTGCATTGGTTAATATAGAGCACAGTCACGCTGTGTTGCGTCCATTATGTCCCATGGTCCAGTTCCAGCTGAAATCATGAAACATACAAAGTCACAGTGGATGGTGGAACGGCTAAATGTCATAGGAAACCCATCAGTAAGTGGGGCAGCAGCTGTGCCGGTCAATGTTTCAATTCAGTGCCCTTTCACTGGGTGATTTCCTGGCTTACATTATCACAGCAGGATCAGGTGAATTGCGGAGAGCGAATACAACTGCAGATTCAATGTGAATGATTAAACATCTCGAACCTAATCATGTTCCTGTCAAAATCACCCCAGCCTCCTCGTTGCATCACCTGACATTCTCTGTGGTTACCGTGGAATCAAAATCTGCGTTCCAGATATAATTTCATGTTTGCCGTTTAGTTCGATTGAGTGATTTCCAAAACTTCATTTGAAAAGAAAGTTCCACCGCACCGTGTTACTGTGGGATGTACTTCACGGTGTGAGGAGAACGGACTTTGTTTCCTCCCTATATGATCTCTGTGTAACAGAAAGTTCCACCGCACTGTGATACTGTGGGATGTATTTCACAGTGTGAGGAGAGCGGGTTTTGTTTCCTCTCTGTATGATCTCTGTGTAACACAATGCTCAACCGCACCGTTGTACTGTGGGAAGTACTTCACAGTGTGGGGAGAACGGGATTTGTTACCTCTGTATAAGATCTCTGTGTAACACAATGCTCAACCGCACCGTGGTACTGTGGGATGTATTTCACAGTGTGGGGAGAACGGGATTTGTTACCTCTTTATATGATCTCTGTGGAACTTGAAAAGTGTGCAATCATTTGACATCGCACTACCACCTCCTCAATTGCAGCTCTACTCTCAGCTCAAAGATACCATAAATCACACATTCCCTTCAGATAACCATATAACCATATAACCATATAACAATTACAACACGAAAACAGGCCATCTCGACCCTTCTAGTCCGTGCCGAACACATAATCTCCCCTAGTCCCATATACCTGCGCTCAGACCATAACCCTCCATTCCTTTCCCATCCATATAACTATCCAATTTATTTTTAAATTATAAAAACGAACCTGCCTCCACCACCTTCACTGGAAGCTCATTCCACACAGCTACCACTCTCTGAGTAAAGAAGTTCCCCCACATGTTACCCCTAAACGTCAGTCCCTTAATTCTCAAGTCATGTCCCCTTGTTTGAATCTTCCCTACTCTCAGTGGGAAAAGCTTTTCCACGTTAACTCTGTCTATCCCTCTCATCATTTTAAAAACCGCTATCAAGTCCTCTAACGTAAACGCTAGGCATCATCTGGGTGAATTGCATCATGGAAGTCAATCGATACTTACCAACTGCATTGTAAACGCCAATCTGATTCACGCCAATGTAATGTTGGGTTGCTGTCTGATACTGAACCACATGTCTGGGTTGATCTACACGCATTCACATCACATAAACTGACCGCGTTGTTGCTATGGATGTCTATATTGCTCAGTCCATTACCCATATCGTATTATTAACTTTATTCGTTGAGACCCATAATATTATTCTTTGCTTCCGTAATTACAGATGTAATGTTGAAATCGCAGATGATCTTCATCCAAGTAAAGTGTGTTTGTTCACGGCGTTTAACTCATGTAAACAGCATAATGCGGGGGTTGCAATCACCTTGTACTTGAAATATGATCATTGTTTTTGCATCACAGTGAACCTGGTAACAATTGTGATCCTGCGTCGAGGAAAGTGTGGTCTCTCCAGCTGTGTGTCCCGCTACCTGGTGGCCATGGCAGCGGCGGATCTACTGGTCATTATCTTTGATGTGATATTGAGACAGATTCCGATTGCTCATTATATAATATTTATGAAGTCCATCTACCTGTGTAATATCCACGCAGTCCTGCTTTACGCAGTGACCGACTGTTCTGTGTGGTTCACCGTCTCCTTCACCTTTGACCGATTTGTTGCCATTTGTAGCCAAAAGCTGAAGCATAGATATTGCACCGAGAAAACGGCGACTGTGGTTCTGGGCACGGTGAGTGCACTCAGCAGTGTAAAGAATGTTTTCTGGTATTTTTTGTACACAGCTTCGTACAGAATGGCGAATACTCCCTGGTTTTGTTACGTGGAAGTACGTGTTTTGGTTTCACCAACCTGGACATCAATTGAGTTTCTTCATTATCTTCTCACCCCCGGTGTCCCGTTTGTATTGATTCTGCTTCTCAATGCTTTAACAGTTAGGCACATTGTGGTCGCCAGCAGAGCCCGCAGGAGACTCCGGGGCCAGAAAAATGCGAAGACCTCCAGTGATCCCGAAATAGTGAATCGAAGGAAATCCGTGATATTGTTGTTATTTATCTCCGGAAATTTCATACTGTTATGGTCGATATTTTCATTGTATGTAATAAGTAGACGTTTGTGTTATTTTGGACAAATATATTGTGTTCTTTACCTTCCTTACTTTGTAACGGAAATAGGGTTTATGCTTCAATTACTGAGCAGTTGCACAAACACGTGCATATATGCGGTGACACAGACGATGTTTAGAAAACAATTGTTGACTGTGTTAACTTATCCCCTTGCTCGACTGATAAGATTCATTAAACACTGAAACATTGTGAAAAGAAGAGCATTTAAAGCATCATAATCAAACATTATAATTAGACTTATTGAAATGCATTACACAAACAAGTTCGGCGGCCATTGTGCCGCGCTAAGCATCAACAATCTACTTACAGTTATCTGAAATTAATTATATCTCCATACATTGGACGCAAAGTGCACAAGCCAGCAGGCGGGGTTTGGACTGAACCCGGGCCAATAGCGTCATGAGGCAGACGCCCTAATAGCTGCGATACTCTTCTCCGATGTTCCCGCTTATTTTTACCGCGCTGTCTCCAACAGTAGCTTCGTTGCAAATACGGGGCATTTAGTTTGATACCACTCATCCCATGTTTTCACTCTTGTTGTATCTAGCGTTGCCCTCATTAATGTATAATCCCAGGTAAAGTAGATTAAATAGTTCCAACACTGCTCGGTGGGTACCCCGACTCAGACAGTTCCTGTGCCGTCAACACACTATTTTCCTTGACTCCAAAGTTAATGTCGCATGAAATATCATTTTTCAGTGTGAGCGACCAGAGGAACACCAAGGCTGGTGAACCGGCAAATTCACAGAGCCTCCAAACGACACGTTTACTAAATATCCGCTTGGCTCCCCGACTCATTTCCGCCGATGATTTAGTCATTGATCGTGGTTTCCATTGAAAAAAAAAACGAGGACGGGTGCGGCAGCATCTATGGAGGGTTGAAAATAGGCAACGTTTCGGGCCGAAACCCTTTATCAGTCCGAAGAAGGGTTTAGGCCCGTAACGTTGCTTATTTCCTTTGCTCCATAGATGCTGCCGCACCCGCTGAGTTTCTCCTGCATTTTTGTCTACTTTAGATTTTCGGGCATTTGCAGTTCCTTCTTAAACAATAATCTAAAGACAATCCTTTGGGGAGGTGATGGACGGTCAGTTCGAACATTGGCTTTCTGATAGGGACAGACAAGATAGTTGGGAAATAACCTGTGCTCAATTGTCCATTAGAGAACCGTGATTAAAACCACATCGTTGGTAAAAGTGTCCCATCGAATGCCCGCACCGGAGTACACCCACCCTGGGAGATCTTGGATGTAAAGGTGACGTCGCAAATTATTGAAGTCATAAAAAACTTGGGCAAGTTTGTAATATATTTAACCCAACGTCTTACATATTACGAGAGTTAAAGCAAAAGTGTTTAATTGTTATGTGTACCATTTCAAAGTTATCAAATCCGCATGTAATCAACGGTGCACAAACGGTAAGTGTTGTGAATGTGTGCAAAATGTGGGTCCTCACAGACAGTTATCAGTATACGCTGTAAGTTATATGAAGTTCTATGAATGTTTGTGAAAACGTGCGACATTCTACGAGATTGTCTTACTGTGCTCTTCTCATTTGAGCCATAGTTATGAGTGACAATGGACAATAGACCATAAGTGCAGGGGAGGCCATTCGGCCCTTCGAGTAAGCACGGCCATTCAATGTGATCATTGCCGATCATCCCTGAACAGTACCCCGTTCCCGCCTTATCCCCATATCGTCCGACCGCTATCTTTAAGAGCTCTATCTAGCTCTCTCTTGAAAAAGATGAAAACTGACTGCAAACATTTTTATATATATGTGAAGAGAAAAAGATTAGTTAAAACAAATGTAGTTCCCTTGCAGTAAGATACAGGTGAATTGATCATGGTGAACAATGACATGACAGACTAATTGAATAACTACTTGGTTCTGTCTTCACTAAGGAAGACATAAGTAATCTGCCGGAAATGGCAGGGGACCGGGGGTCAAATGAGATGGAGGAAATGAGTGAAATCCAGGTTAGTCGGGAAGTGTTGTGAGGTAAATTGAATGGATTAAATCAAGGAGACTAAAGAAAGTCCATCTGTCTCCTCAGATTCTGGTGAATTTCTACCGCTGCACCATCGAGAGCATTCTTACCAACTGTATCACAGTATGGTATGGCAACTGCTCTGTCTCCGACCGGAAAGCACTGCAGAGGGTGGTGAAAATTGCCCAACGCAGCACCGGTTCCTCGCTCCCCTCCATTGAGTCTGTCCAAAGCAAGCGTTATCTGCGAAGGACGCTCAGCATCGCCAAGGACTACTTTCACCCCAATCACAGACTGTTTACCCTCCTACCATCCTGGAGGCGCTACAAGTCTCTCCGTTGCCGGACCAGCAGGTCCACGAACAGCTTCTTCCCTGCGGCTGTTACACTACTCAAAACTGTACCTCGGTGATTGCCAATCACCCCCACCCCCCATCCCCGGGCACTCCTCCCGCCAGGAAAAAAATACTATAACTGTTTGCACGTAAATAGATTTATTTATTGCTCATATTTATGTCGCTCTTCTAGGGAGATGCTAACTGCATTTCGTTGTCTATGTACTGTACACTGCACAAGGAAAATAAAGTTGAATCTGAATCTGAATCTGAATCTAAAGACCGATAAATACCCAGGGCCAGATAGGCTGCGTCCCAGAGTACTTAAGGAAGTAGCCCCAGAAATAGTGCAAGCATTACTGATAATTTTTCAAAAATCTTTAGATTCTGGAGCAGTACCTGAGGATTGCAAGGTAGCTAATTTAACCCCACATTTTTTTTAAAGGGAGGGAGATAGAAAACAGGGAATTACAGACCAGTTAGTCTAACATCGGCAGTGGGGAAACTGCTAGAGTCAGTTATTAAAGATGGGAAAGCAGCACATTTGGAAAGTGGTGAAATTATGGGACAAAGTCAGCATGGACCTATGAAAGGTAAATCAAGTCTGGCGAATCTTGTAGAATATTTCTAGTAGAGTGGATAAGGGAGAACCATTGGATGTGTTATGTCTAGAGTTTCTGAAGACTTTCGACAAGGTCCCACATAAGGGATTAGTATACAAACTTAAAGCACACGGTATTGGGTGTTCAGTTTTGATGTAGATAGAGAACTGGCTGGCAGACAGGAAGCAAAGAGTAGGAGTAAACTGGTCCGTTTCAGAATGGCAGGCAGTGACCAGTGGGGTACCGCAAGGTTCAGTGCTGGGACCCCAGCTATTTACAATATGTATTAATTATTTGGACGAGGGAATTGAATGCAACATCTCCAAGTGTACGGATGACACGGAGCTGGAGGGCAGTGTTAGCTGTGTGGAGGATGCTAGGAGGCTGCAAGGTGACTTGGATAGGCTGGGTGAGTGCGCAAATGCATGGCAGAATCAGTATACTGTGGACAATTGTGAGGTTATCCACTTTGGTGGCAAAAACAGGAAAGTAGACTTTATCTGAATGATGGCCGATTAGGAAAAGGGGAGATGCAACGAGATCGGGGTCATGGTACACCAGTCATTGAAAGTAGGCATGCAGGTGCAGCAGGCAGTGAAGAAAGCGAAAGGTATGTTAGCATTCAAGGCAAAACTATTTGAGTGTAGGAGCAGCGAGGTTCTCCAGCAATTGTACAGGGCCTTGGTGAGACCACAACTGGTGGTTTGTGTACAGTTTTGGTCTCCGAATCTGAGGAAATACATTCTTGCCATAGAGGGAGTACAGAGAAGGTTCACCAGACTGATTCATGGGATGGCAGGACTTTTATATGAAGATAGACTGAAAATACTCGGCTTGCACTCGCTAGAATTTAGAAGATGGAATGCACCCAGAGAACTTGCCTCCACCGCCCTCTGAAGCAGATAATTCCACAGACTCACAACTCTCTGTGAGAAAAAGTAATTATTCGTCTCCGTTCTAAATGGCTTATTCATTCTTAAACTGTGGACCCTGGTTATGGACTCCCCCAAATCGGCAACATGTTTCATGCCTCTAGCTTGTCCAACCCTTTAACAATCTTATGTTTCAATGAGATTTTGTCCCTCCCCACATTTCCCTCTCATCCTTCTAAACTCCAGAGTGTACAAGCCCAGCTGCTCCATTATCTCAGCATATGACAGTCCCACCATTCCGGGAATTAACCTGGTGAACCTACGCTGCAGTCCCTCAATAGCAAGAATGTCCTTCCTCAAATTAGGGGACCAAAACTGCACACAACACTCCAGGTGTCGTCTCACTAGGGTTCTGTGCAATCGCAGAAGGACCTCTTTGTTCCTATATTAATTTCCTCTTGGTAAAAAGGCCAACCTGCCATTCCTTTTCTTCACTGCCTGCTGTACCTGCATGTTTACTTTCATAGACTGATGAACAACGACCGCCCAGATTCCGTTGTACTTCCTCTTTTCCCAACTTGACGCCATTTAGATAGTAATCTGCCTTCCAGTTTTTTGCTACCAAATTGGATAACCTCACATTTATCCACATTAAACTGCATCTGCCATGCATCTGCCCACTCCCCCAACCTGTCCAAGTCACCCTGCATTCTCATAGCATCCTCCTCACAGTTCACACTGTCACCCAGCTTTTTGTCATCTGCAAATTTGCTAATGTTAATTTGAATCCCTTCAACCAAATCATTGATGTATATTGTAAATAGCTGCGGTCCCAGCACCGAGCCTTGCGGTACCCCAATAGTCACTGCCTGCCATCCTGAAAGGGATCTATTAATCCCCACTCTTTGTTTCCTGTCTACCAACCACTTCTATTTCCATGTCAGCACTCTACCCCCAATACCATGTGCCCTAATTTTGCCCACTTCGTATGTGGGACTATCAAATGCTTTCTGAAATTCAAGATACACTACATCCACGGGCTCTCCCTTGTCCATTTTCCTAGTTACATATTCAAAAAATACAGAAGATTAGTCAAGCATTTAATGTTTAAGAAGGAACTGAAGATGCAGGAAAATCGAAGGTACACAAAAATGCTGGAGAAACTCAGCGGGTGCAGCAGCATCTATTGAGCGAAGGAGATAGGCAAGGTTTCGGGCGGAAACCCTACTTCAGACAAGCAGATTAGTCAAGCATGATTTCCCCTTCATAAATCCATGCTGACTCGGACCGATCATGTTACTGCTATCCAAATGTGCTGCTATTTCATCTTTTGTAATTGACTCCAGCATCTTCCCCACCACTCATGTCAGGCTAACTGGTCTATAATTTCCAGTTTTCTCTCTCGCGCCTTTCTTAAAAAGTGGGATAACATTAGCTACCCTCCAATCCACAGGAAATGATCCTGAGTCTATGGAACATTGGAAATTTATCACCAATGCATCCACGATTTCTAGAGCCACTGCCTTAAGTACTCTGGGATGCAGACCATCAGGCCCTGGGGATTTATCAGCCCTCAGTCCCATCAATCTATCCAACACCATTTCCTTCCTAATGTGGATTTCCTTTAGTTCCTCTGTCATCCCACATCCTCTGGCCACTACTATATCAGGAAGATTGTTTGTGTCCTCCTTAGTGAAGACAGTTCCAGGGGGAGGAGCCATCTTGGGGAACGGCTGCTAACCAGCAGCCGTCCGTTTAATTCATTTTTTTTCCCGTTTTTAGTTAGTTTTGTTCGTCGTTTTTTCGGAAAAAATGAACTTCTTATTGTGGGGGGAAGGAGGTAACCATACTTCTATGTCCCCACTTGGTCGGTGAGGCAGCTTTTTCTCTGGGTTGCCCGTCGACCCGTCCTCGTGGCCTACCAGCGGGCTTGGAGCGGGCTGCGGAGCGGAGCGGGCGGCGCCGACATTAACATCGGGAGCCTGGGAGCTCCAACTCGGTGCGTCATTGTCGGCTTCGGAAGCCGACAATCCCCTGCTAGGAAGCGGCCGTTCCAGGTGGTCCAGCCGCTGTGAGGACTCTCCCGACGCCGGGGCAAGACCACCCGGCTAGAACGGCCAGGAACATCGGGCCTCCGTTGAGGCAACAGCGGTGGTCTTAATAGGCCTGACTTTTGGGAGAACTGGGGTTGGGGACTGGACTTTTGTGCCTTCCCCCACAATGGTAACCACTGTGGGGGGGATGATTTTTCTGTGTGTAAGGTACTTTGTTAGTCTGTGTTCAAGATGGCTGTCGGAAGGGAGAGTGGACGCTGTCGCGCTTAAGCTGCCGCTGCTCTCTCTTCACATTGTGTTTTTTTTTTGTTTTTTTTATGTGTCTTTGGAGCGATTTATATCTTTAATTTGTGTATTGATGATGTCCTTATTATTTATTTTTCTCCGACTATATGTTTGTTTTCTCTTCTGTTTAATCTTTGTAAGGTGACCTTGAGATTTGAAAGGCGCCCGAAAATAAAATGTATTATTATTATTATTAGATCCAAGGTACCTGTTCAAATCATCTGCCATTTTCTTGTTCCCGATAATAAATTCACCTTTTTCGGTCTTCAAGTGTCCAACTTGTGTCTTAACTATTTTTTTCCTCTTCACATACCTAAAGAAGCTTTTCCTTTCCTGCTTTTATATTCTTGGCTAGCTTACCTTCGCACCTCATCTTTTCTCCCCGTATTGTATTTTTGTTTTATTCTGTTTTTCTTTAAACATTAACCAATCCCCTTGCTTCCCGCTCATCGTTGCAACATTGCACTTCTTCGCTTTAATTTTTATACTGTCCCTGATGACCCTTGTCAGCCATAGTCGCTACTTACTCCCCTTGGAATCTTTCTTCCTCCTAGTAATGAACTGATCCTGAACTTTCTGTATTATTCCTCGAAATACCTGCCATTGTCGTTCCACTGTCGTCCCTGCTCGTGTATCTTTCCAGTCAACTTTGGCCAGCTCTTCCCTCATGCCCCCATCGTCCCCTTTATTCAACTGTAACACTGCAACATCCGATTTACCCTTCTCCGTCTCCAATTGTATATTAAACCTGACCATGTGATTGTCACTATCTCCTAATCGCTCATTAACCACGAGGTCATTAATCAAATCCGGTTCATTACATAACACTAAATCCAGAAAGTCATGGGATCCAGTACCAATCAGATTTTCCCAGTTTACCTGCATGTTGAAATCGCCCATAACAACCACAGCATTACTTTAGCTACATGCCAATTTTAGCTCAATTCAATTTGCCAGGCTACTGTTTGGGGGCCTGAAGATTAGTTCCACTAGGGTTTTTTTTTAACTCTTACAATTCCTTAGTTCTATTCATACTGATTCCACATCTGTTTCAATGAAAGTGGAACGACTGAATTTCATTCCTCACCAACAGAGTAACCCCACCCCCTCTGCCCACCTGTCTGTCTTTTCAATTGGAGGTATACCCTTGAATATTCAGTTCCCAGCCCCGGCCCTCTCACAGTCATGTCTCAGTAATTCCCACAACATCATACTTGCCGGTTTCTAACTGAGTTTCAAGCTCTTCCACTTCATTCATTATACTTCGCGTTCACATATACAGCACTTTGAACTTCGTATTCACTTCCCCCCTCGCAGTTTGCCCTGACCTTACTCTGTTGTCCGTTTTCGAGCTTTCCCTCCCATTAATTCGAGAATCTTTTGTAATTTTTCCAGTAGCAACATCCCCTTCGACTCCATCTTTATACTCCATTTTGTACAGGTCACCCCTACCTCAGAAGAGATCCCAGCGGTCTATACATCTAAATCCTTGCTCCCTGCTCCAACCCCTCAACCACACATCCCATCTCCTATCTCCCTGATCCTGTCCTCACTAGCTCGAGGTACTGGAAGCAATCCAGAGATAACCACCCTGGAAGTCCGGCATTGCAGTCTTCTACCCAACTCTCTGAACTCATGTTGGAGAACTTCTTTCCTCTTCTTGCCGATGTTGTTTGTGCTTACGTGAACAGCTCCTTCTCGCTCGAGGACGTTCAGAATTCGGCTCGTGGCATCCTGAACCCTGGCACCTGGGAGGCAACAGACCATCCTCGCATCTTGTCTGCCGCCACAGAATTTCCTGTCCGCTCTTCGGAAGAGACTTCCGAGCGCTAGAGCTCGGTCTAGAGCGTACGAGGAGTTCTCTATCGATCTCTAGATTCTCCTCCCTTCGGTACCCTCGTTTAATCTTCTCCTCGCGCTGTTGGCTCTCTCTTTCTCGCTGCTCCTTTTTCTCTTCTCGTGGGCCCACTAGAGGCCAGAGAGGGGAGAGAGCGAATCAGAATCAAAATCAGAATCAGAATCAGAATCACACTCTAATCGCCAAGTATGTTTTGCAACATACCAGGAATTTCTTTGGCCAGGTCAGTCATACAATTAAAGACAACCGATCACTCAAAACACATTTTAACATGAACATCCACCACAGTGACTCTTGTTCCTCACTGTCATGGAAGGCGAAATAAAGTTCAAGTCCTTCATTATGTTCTTCCTGGGTCGGGGTCTCGAGACTTCCATTGACGGGACGATCTTGACTCCCGTAGCTGGCGGAGTTCGGGCCCTCCGCGTCGAGGCGATCATGCTCCTGCATCGGGGGATGTCGGTTCCCCGCGCCAGGCGACCGGACCACGCGTCGGGGCTGGTCGGGGCTGGTCGTGCCTTCCGCAGCGTTGGAGCTCCCGACTCGGCCTCACCCGAGACTACGAGCCCCTGATGTTGATTCGGCGGAGGTCAAGGTGGGAGCGATCCCAGGCAAGAGATCCGCTTCGATGTTAATAAGTCCGCGCCCCGCGGTGGGGCTCAGGACAGTCCGAGGAGGCTTCCAGCTCAATCGATGGTATCCCGCAGATCCCGGAGAATGTGATCCGAAAATTGATCACATCTTTGGCAAGGTAGGAACTTGAAAATAAGTTTCCCCCGATCCCCTCCCCCTCCACCCACATAATACAAACCGAAGAACATTAAAACAAACTTTTAACAAACTATAAAATAAGAAAAATAAAGAAAACATCTAACAGACTACCGGCAGGGGGCCTGATTGCAATCGCTTCCCAAGCCACTGGTCTTCATTTGGCCTGTAATTCTCTTCATCCACACATTCCTCATGTTGTTCTGCTGAAGTTTCAGCTCCAGTATCATCATGTTGTCTTCCTTCCGCTTTCTTCGTCTCGCCTTCATTTCTCTCTGCGCCCGTTCTAACTCCTCCCTGTCACCATTCCTGAAGGCCCTCTTCTTCTGGTTTAGAAAGGCCTTGATGTAAATCGTGTCCCACGGCGGGATGTCAGGGACACAGCATAGTCTCCTCATGGACAATGTTATCCACACAGAACATTATGTAACTGGCAACAGAGTCCGTAAGTCTATCAATATCCTACAGATTGCGTCCCAGTATGTACAAGAGGAGCATTCTGGAACACCTACTGCCATATGAGGATAGATGAGGTGCATTTGGAACCCCTGTGGGTCTCACCAGGAAGAACTGATGGTGGTCCCAGAATGGAGATAGATGAGGAGCTATAGAGATAGGTATTACATCGCTAGCAGTTGCAAGGGAGGTATCTCGGGGAGGAATGGGTGATCCAAGGAGTTGCCGAGGGTGCGGTCTCGGTGGAAAGCAGAGAAGGTGTCTCGTTCTGGGATAATGTTGGAGGTAACGGAAATGTCGGGGGATTATGTTGGATTCTGAGGCTGATGATCGAGTACCAGGATAACTTTATCTTTGTTCCCTGGAAAGGACAGGGAGGGAGAGCAGGACCCCGGGTATAGATGAGTCTCAGGCGATGGGTCAATTTATGACAGCAAGGGGAAGCGATCTATAATAAAGAGAAACGACAACTGTGAATTCAAGGAACAGAACGCCTCGACATCGGAACACTCGCTGTCTCCTCCTAGTAATACACTTCTTCTGGTCCTTATATTTCACCTGCCCAGCATCTGCATCCAACACATCATGCTCCATCATTTCCTTCAACTCCAAAACGATCACATCCAGTCACATATTCCCATCTCCACCCTTCTCCGCATTGCGCAGACACGGCTCTCTCCCTATTTCCGTAGTTCACAACCATTTCACCCAAACCACCCCTTCCCCAAGTGTTATTCCCAGCAAACGCAGGACATATAACATCAGCCCCATATGACGTCTGCCTCAAACATTGTCACAAACCATATCACCTCAGCAGATAGCCCCTCCTCAACTTTCAACCGCAGAGTCCCAAAACCACATCGCCCGTTTCTATTTTTACACAACAGGACTGTCCAGTTGGGCCCATTTTTGCCACCTGCACTTGTTGCACTTATCTCATTATAAACTGTCCTCCTTTTCCTCTGCGACTGTGGCTGATGGAGCTCCTTCATTTCTCGGCCTTGTGCTCACATTCTCCTTTCTCCGAACAGAAGTGGGTTTCCCAAATCCTCACCTCTTGCCGCATCCTATCAAGCTTCACAACCCGTGCGTTAATCTCCGTATTTATCGCCAGCTACAACGAGATCCGGTACTCCATCTTTTCCACAGAATGCAATCTCTGTTATTCTCATTTCTGCCCATCCCTCTCAAGCCACCCTTCACCGACTGCTAATACATTCCACTTCCGTCGTGGGAGATGCTAAACTTCCTCCCTCGCCGTCGTCCAGTGAAGTCAGCAGACAATACTGGCTAGATAATAATTCTCATGCCCTTTCTCCCACCTCGTCAACTGCATTTTGTTCCCGCGATGTGGCCTCTTCTACGTCGGTGAGACCAAATGGCGCTTAGATGGCCACTGGTTAGCGCTTCAATCTAACTTCTCATATTCACACAAATCTGGCCATCGTCAGCCGTCTCTATTACGAGGGTAAGACCCAGTGTACACTGTCCGAAAAATACCGCCCATTCTGCTTAGGTAGCCTACAGCCCAAGTTTCCGATTTCAGGGAAGCCTTCAATGTTACAATTTCTTCACCTATTTGATTCACCTCTTCTCATCCCATTTGCCTATACCTATAACCCCCTTTATTATACCTATAATCCGCACAATACATTTTCGCCCCTTCCTGTTTCATTCACCACCCAGCCGTACATTTCACCCACAGCGAACCATCCCCCATCTCGTTCCATTCGACCTGAATCTCTTCTTCGATGGCCCCGTTTATCACGTGTTACAGTCACATTCTTGCACCGTTAGCCTTTGTGCTGGTGCTGGTCACCCTCCAGATGTTGTCTCACCTTCACTCTACCTCGACCACCTGGCAGAAATTATTTTCCTTGTTTTCTACCACCTACCATCACCCAACTACATATGTCTACTAATTCCAAACCCCTCCCCCATCTGCCCCACATCCACCACTCCTCCGTGGTTAAACTGTCTGCCAGGTCCCTCTTTCACTGCTCCCAGATCCCGCTTTACATTGGCTATCCTTCCACTGCACTCGTTTACCTGCTGCACGGTTTCGACCCAAAATGGCTGCCGTTCGTTTCGGCCATTGTACTGCTACAACAGTTTATGTTTCCTAAACATTTCAGCAAGGAGGGACAGTTCCTTGTGCCCCGCTCAACTGTGTATTTTAGTTCTATCGCCTTTATTGCAGCAGCGACTCACTCTCCAAATCAATATTTTTCTCTCCTTCGTTCGTATTTTTCTCTGCCTTCCGGCTCAATTATGATATTGTCAATATTGAAATGGTTCAGAAAAGATTTACGAGGATATTCTCAGCACTAGAGGGTGTGAGCTATAGGGAGTGGATAAGTGGGTGGGGTCTCTATTCTATGGAGCGTATGAGGATGAGGAGTACTTATGGAGGTGTACAAAATCATGAGAGGAATAGCTTGGGAAGATGCATAGTGTCATTTATCCAGCGTAGGGAATCGAGGACCAGAGGACATAGGCTCAAGGTGAAGGCGAATAGATTTAATACGAATCAGAGGGGTAACATTGCACACACAGAGTGTGTGGGTATATGGAACAAGCTGCCAGAGGACGTAGTTGCGGTTGGGATATCCCATCGTTTAATAAAACAGTTGTATGGGACAGGTTCGGAGGGTTATAGATCAAGCATAGGCAAGTGGGACTAGGGTAGCTGGGGCATTATTGGCCGGTGCGATCGAGTTAGGCCGAAGGGCCTGTTTCTGCACTGTATCAATCTATGACTCTATACTGTCAGCACTACACACAGTGTGTCACACCACCAGTACTACCAACAGTGTGTCATAAGAAATAGTACTATCGCACAGTGTGGCACTCCGTCAGTGCTACAACACAGTGTGTCACTCAATCAGAACTCCCCCAGAATGTATCAACGTGTATGTACTACCCACAGTGTCTCACTCCATCAATTCTACTACATACGTACTACGCCACAGAGTGTGTCTCCATCGGTACTGCTCCACAGTATGCCATTGCATCAGTACTGCCCACAGTGTTTCACTCCGTCAGCACTACTCCACAATTTGTCATAAGAAATAGTACTACCACACAGTGTGTCACTTCATCAGAACTACATGGGAGTGTCGTATTAATAAGTACTATCCCACATTGTGCGACTCCATCAATACTACTCCACAGTATGTCTCCCCATCAGTGCTACTCCACACTATGTCACTCCATCAGTACATCCCAGAGCGTGTCACTCCGTCAGTGCAACCCCACACTATGTCATTCCTTCAATACTACCCCACATTGTTTCTCTCCATCAATCCTACCTTAAGTTTGTAATTTCTTCAGTACTACCCAACATTGTACCTGTCCAGCAGTATTACCCAATAGTATGTTACTCCATCTGTACTACCTTAAGTATGTCATTCCATCTGCACTAACCCATAGTGTGTCATTTCATCAGTACTATGCCACAGTGTGTCAATCCATTGTTACAACTCCAGAGTGTGTTATTCCATTAGTATTACAGCACTGTTTGTCATAGCAAAAATACGATATCACAGTGTATCAATTCATCAGTACTACCACACTGTGTCTCTCCAAAAAACTATCACTGAATGCGTCATAACATGTAGTCTCCCCCACAGTGTGTCATTCCACCAAGACTACTGCATTGTGTGTCTCTTCATCAGTACTGCACCAATGTTGCATTCCATCAGTACTTCCCTACAGTGTGTCACCAGATCAATACTACTTGACAGTGTGTCACTCCTTCAGTATCCCCCCCTCAGATTTTCACTCCATCAGTACCACTTCACGGTGTCTCACTCCATCAATAGCGCCACAGAGTGTCACTACATCAGTATTGCCCCACAGTGTGCCACTCCATCAGCTGTACTCCGCAGTGTGTCAGTCCCAGTGCTACCCTACATATTTAACTCAAACTGTACAGCCCTAAAGTATGTCATTGCATCGTACAACTCCAGAATTCGAACTCATCAATTCTACCCCACAGTGTATCAGTCCATCAGTTGTTGTTGTTCGTCCTTCGTAGTCGAAGAAGACCATGACTTCAGTGTTTTTGTTTGTGTGTCCGGAGGTGACTGGTGTGACCGAACCGGGCCCGGAAGGCTCGCCCGCATATGGGACACCGTTGTGTGGACGCTGCAGGAGATGTTGTGGTGTCTCCGAGCTTCTGCGATGCGCTTCTTCTCAGCTGCACGCGCTCCTGTTGTCTTGTTTCGCTCGTTGGGCGGTACGGGTCATGAAGTCATGATTTGCGCTTGTCTTGGATTAAATGATTAGGGTTGCGCAAATCGTCAACCTCACTCTCTCGTCCCCGGTCTATTAGGATCCAGTGGCAAGTCATAGTCAAGACGGCTGGCGATAGGTCAGGCTGCAGTGGAAACCGACAGCGGGATATACGTCGTCTGACACAGGAGCGAACGAACTCCAACAGTACCAGTCTACAATGTGCCACTCAATCAGTCCGATCGCGCAGTGTGTCACTCCATCAGTCCAATCGTGCAGTGTGTCACTCCATCAGATCTATGACAGAATGTGTCATACCATCAGTACTACCCCACAGTGTGCCTCGCCATCAGTACTTCAACATAGCGTGGAATTACATCATGACTATCCCACATTGTGTCATTCAAATGGTTCAAGCTCAATGTGCATCAATGGGTACCACCCCACAGTGTGTCATTCCATCAGACCAATTGCAGAGTGTTGTTTCAGCAGTGCTAACCCAATTGGTATCACTCCACCAGTACTACACTCATTGTGTCATCATATCAGTGGAGCCTCACTGTGTATGGCTCCATCAGCATTACCCCAATGTCTTTCTCTCAATCAGCACTGCCCCACAGTGTGTCATTGCGTCTGAGATATGCCACAATCTGCCACCCCATCACAATCACCTCACAGTGTATTAATGTATCAGTACAACCGCGCAGTGTCTCACTCCATCAGTACGACTCCGCATTTTGTTATTCGATTAGTACTACTCCACAGTGTGCCACTGCATCAGCTCTAACCCACAGCGTGTCACTCCTTCTGTGCCACCATTAATAGTGTCACTCCATAATAATACAACGCCGTGTGTCACTTCTTCAGTACAACCGACAGTTTGTCACTCTGTCAGTATAGTTTTAATGTGCAATTTGAGAAGGAGAACGTTAAATCTGAAGTGTGAGTGATGCAGTTGAACAATGGGGACTATGAAGGCAAGAGAGTGGAGCTGCCCAAGGTAGATTGGATAGGGATCCTGGCAGGAATGACAGTGGAACAGCAACGGCATGAATTTCTGGGCATCATCCGGAGGATGCAGGATAATTTCATTCCAAAAAGGAAGAAATATTCTAAGGGGAGTATGAGGCAACCGTGGCTGACAAGAGAAGTTAGGGATAGAATAAAACAAAAAAAAAGACGTATAACACAGCTAAGAGTAGCCGGAAGCCAGAGGATTGTGAAACTTTCATAGGACAACAGAAGGGGAAAAAACGGGCAATACCGGCTGAAAACATGAAGTACGAGGGGAAGCTGGCCAGGAATATAAAGAAGGACAGTAAAAGCTTATTTCGTTATGTTAAGGGAAAAAGAGTAGCAAAGTCAAATGTGGGTCACTTGAAGGCAGACACGGGTGAAATTATTATGGGCAACAAGGAAATGGCAGAAGAGTTGTACAGGTACTTCAGATCTGTCTTCACTAAGGAAGAAACAAACATTCTCCCTGGTGTACTGGAGGACAGAGGATCTAAGGAGGTAGGGGAGCTGAAA
The DNA here is from genome assembly GCF_010909765.2 of Amblyraja radiata. Lineage (NCBI taxonomy): Eukaryota > Metazoa > Chordata > Chondrichthyes > Rajiformes > Rajidae > Amblyraja > Amblyraja radiata. The sequence goes on along the minus strand of NW_022630126.1, from coordinate 256,985 downwards.
TAAAATGTCATCAGGCGAGAAATAGTATTGGGTAGGCTAATGGGACTGAAGGATGATAAATCCCCAGGGCCTGATGGTCTGCATCACAGGGTCCTCAGGGAGGTGGCTCTAGAAATATTGGACGCATTGGTGATCATTTTCCAAACTTCAATAGATTCAGGATCAGTTCCTGTGGATTGGAGGTTAGCTAATGTTATCCCACTTTTCAAGATAGGAGCGAGAGAGAAAACAGGGAATTACAGACCAGTTAGCCCCACCGGTGGTGGGAAAGCTGCTTGAGTCAATTATTGAAGAGGTAATAATGGGGCATTTGGATAGCGGTAAAAGGATTAGTCCAAGTCAACATGGATTTATGAAAGGGAAATCATGCTTGACTAATCTTCTGGAATCTTTTGAGGATGTGACAAGTAAAATGGATGAAGGGGAGCCAGTGGATGTAGTGTATCTAGACTTTCAGAAAGCCTTTGATAAGGTCCCGCACGGGAGACTGGTGACTAAAATTAGAACACATGGTATTGGGGGTAGGGTGTTGACATTGATAGAAAATCGGGCAGATCGGAAGCAAATAGTAGGAGTGAACGGGTCCTTTTCAGAATGGCAGGCAGTGGCGAGTGGAGTGCCGCAAGGCTCGGTGTTGGGGCTGCAACTGTTTACCATATATATTAATGATTTGGAAGAGGGAATTAAGAGCAGCACTAGCAAGTTTGCGGATGACACAAAGCTGGGTGGCAGTGTGAACTGTGAAGAGGATGTTAGGAGGTTGCAGGGTGACATGGACAGGTTGAGTGTGTGGGCAGATGCATGGCAGATGCAGTATAATATAGATAAATGTGAGGTGATCTACTTTGGCGGCAAAAACAATGCAGCAGATTATTATCTCAATGGGGTTAGGTTAGGTAAGGGGGAGGAGCAGCGAGACCTGGGTGTCCTTGTACACCGGTCACTGAAAGTTGGCTTACAGGTACAGCAGGCAGTGAAGAAAGCTAATGGAATGTTAGCCTTCATAACAAGAGGATGTCAGTATAGGAGTAAAGAGGTTCTTCTGCAGTTGTGTAGGGCTCTGGTGAGACCACATCTGGAGTATTGTGTGCAGTTTTGGTCTCCTAATTTGAGGAAGGACATCCTTGTGATTGAGGCAGTGCAGCGTAGGTTCACGAGATTGACCCTGGGATGTCTGGACTGTCATATGAGGAAAGATTGAAAAGACTAGGCTTGTATTCACTGGAGTTTAGAAGGATGAGGGAGATCTTATAGAAACATATAAAATTATAAAAGGACTGGCTAAGCTAGATGCAGGAAAAATGTTCCCAATGTTGTGCAAATCCAGAACCAAGGGCCACAGTCTTAGAATAAAGGGGAGGCCATTTAAGACTGAGGTGAGAAAAAACATTTTCACCCAGAGAGTTGTGAATTTATGGAATTCCCTGCCACAGAGGGCAGTGGAGGCCAAATCACTGGATGGATTTAAGAGAGAGTTAGATAGTGCTCTAGGGGCTAGTAGAGTCAAGGGATATGGGGAGAAGGCATGAACGGGTTATTGATAGGGGACGATCAGTGGTATGAAACTGCACTTGAATTCGCCGGCCTTGCACACTGCCTAACGTGGTAGGAAACTGCACTTGAATTCGGTGGCCTTGCACCCTGCCTCAAGAGGTAGGAAACTGCACTTGCATTTGGTTGCCCTGCTTGAAATGGAATTTCAAGGAATAGCCTTGTGTTAACTGCCAGCCCACCAGCCGTGAGTGAGTGAGTTGCCAGCACACCAGGCTTGAGTGACTGAGCTGTCAGCCCAATAATCCATTCGGCCCACAATGCCCATACTATCCCTCTGTAAACCAGTCCCTTCAGCCCACAACGCCCATACTAGCGCTCCAGAACCTCCCCCCCTCCCCCACTGGCCACTACTATTGGAATTGGTGGGGAGGTGAAATACTGCGTTGGGGGACCAGCCCTCACGTGTGAACATGAGACCTAACGGGTCCCACTTAGTCCAGTACTAACTAGCGTAGGCAAGATTTTGATAATATAAAGCACATAATAGGTAGAGTCACTACTAACAAGCACTATAATTGGCTAGTATGAAATAGCCAATCTACATCTTTCCTTGTAAAAATTAAAGAAACATCGGTTGCTGAGCAACATGGGTGGAATGTTTTTTTAAAATTAAATAATTTTAAAATTATTTATTTGATTTTTATTAGAAGTACAGTAAATTACATTAATACACATCACATATATCTTATTACATTTGTTGTACCACTTAATTTTTCGAGCTTTAAAAAAGGTAGAAATAAAAGAAGTAAGGAAAGTGAGCAAGAATCGTGAAGGTGCAGGAAAGTGTTGGGAGAAGAAAGCCCCTTGGGGAAGAAGTTAGAGAAGGAAGTAAAGAAAGGAAATAAGACCCTAGAAAGAAAAGAAAAAAAAGGAAAAACAATCGCTCTATTATAACACAAAACACGGCAAAAAATGATATACCAACCGTGTGTTTTTTTTAACCCCCGTACATGCGTGGAATGTTAATAACACATTTGGGATAGTTTGCAAAATTACACTAAATCACCATATCTAATGAGTGGCCTGCAAACCTGTCAGGCCCGTGTGCGGTACAAGTCCGCCTCACCTCCTTTTATCGGAGAAAATACCGGGGAGGGAATTGTGGAAACGACCGGCGACCAGATGGCAGGGAGGGTGACGAGATAGACGAGCTGATCGCCAAGCACCGTGGAAACGATAGTTGGCAGTGGGACCGACTGTGGGAGGGTATACGAAATGCTAGACATCTGGATACGGAGTCGCAAGACGCGGTTCCTTCACCGGAAGCCTAGGTTGACAGTTGCGTCTGTAGATGGCTCCGTCCGCTATAACCAGATACCAGTGCGGTTCTTTGGTAGGGCTGTGGAAGTGACCCAGATGTGCATGGCCCTTGTTGGTCTGGAGACGAACCATTTGCCCACGTGCGAGAGGTTTAAGTGGCTTGCTGGATTTGTCGAAGAAGCGCTTCTGCGTGTAACGTTTGAATTGTAGTTGTTTCTGGACTGCAGGCGGGGAACGAACTTGTGGCTGCAAAAGCTGATGGGACACAGGTAGGGGAGCACGGGTTTGGTGAGACATCAGTCGTTGCGCTGGGGAACCCAATATGGGATCGCGTGCAATATTCCGTATGCCATGCGTGACAGAATACACAATGAACTCAAGCGCATGGTCTCCATGGATTTTACTGCTGAAGTTAGTGACCCGTCTGACTAGATTTACACAGTGGTGGTCGCAACAAAGAAAAACAAGGAGGAGATCGGTATCTGCATAAACCCCAGAGATCTGAACACTGCCATCAAATGCCTGCATTACCCAATGCCAACAACAGAAGAAGATGCTGCCCAGATAGGCAATGCATCAGTATTCTCCGTTCTAGATGCCAAAAGCACGTTTTGGCAGATTCCACTGGACCCAGACTCGTCCAATCTCACTACGATCATCACCCCCTTTGGCCGATACATATTTCTGAGAATGCCCGTTAGCATCAAATTCACCAGCAAAGTTTCCCAGCGCACTACGGAACAATTGTTTGCAGAGTACCCATGCACCATCATTGTTGATGATATTCTCATCTACGGACGTGATTTGACTGAACACAATGTCAATCTGAAGAAAGTACTTGATCATGCCAAAGACATTCAGCTCAAACTCAATCCCACTTCTGACACCATGTAATGATCTGACTCGAACACATATCAAGTTACAACATGTTTATTAAACCTACTTACAGCAAGGATCTGCAGACATTACATTTCCTAGCTGCTACTCATACTACTAGCGTAGGCAAGCTCTTGATAATATAAAGCACATAATAGGCAGAGTCACTACTAACAAGCATTATAATTGGCTACTATGAAAGGACGAGGAAGAGTGACAGTAACAGTACACGGGGAGAGGGGAGAGGGGGAGTGAGAATAACATCACACGTTTGAATGGAATTTTATACCATGCAGCCATGACAGAAATACACACATGAACACAAAACACACATGAACACAACTTAATACAAACGTCCATCACAGTGAATCTCCAGGCACCTCCTCACTGTGATGGAAGGCAAAAAGTCTTATCTCTTCCTTGCTTGTTCTCCCGCAGCATCGAGGCTATCGAGGCTCTTGATGTTGAATCCGCCACCGGATGATGGTAAAAAAGGTTCCCCCACCCCCCACACATACACAACTAAAAATAGACTAAAACATACATCTAACAAGACAAAAAGAACAAAGATAGGAAAGACAGACGGACTGCGGGCGAGCCGCAGCTGCTTGGGCAACGCCAACACTTCTGTTTTCCCGGGTGCTCCGGTTTCTTCCCAAATTCCATAGATGTACAGGTTTATATGTTAATTGGCCTGGTATAAATATCCCTAGTGTGTGTAGGACAGCCTTAGTATGGAGTGATCGCTGGTCAACGTGGACTCGCTGGGCTAAAGGGTCTGTTTCCACGCTGTATCTCAAAACACAGTTCTGTCACTAAAAAACAAGACATGCAGGTGTTCAAGTTGTTGATTTTGTGACCGGACGTCTTTACGATGCAATAAAACTTTATTTATCCCAGGAGGAAAATTGATCTGCCAACAGCCATGAAAACACAAAATACATGAACCATGAGGGGCACATGGAGTCAATAGAGGGGAGGTTGGTGCAGAGAGTGAGGAGAGAGAGAGATGAGCAAAGAAAGTGGGCGGAGGGAGGGTGCACACAGAGAGGGGTTGAGCTGGGGCTCATTTTGATCTGAGCTCGATCTCGCTGTACAGATCCCGGTCACCGACATTCAGCTCCTGTGAGGAGAGAAACACAGGTTACAGGAATAGAATTAACAGCCCACGATGTAGGGGCCGGAAGGGAGGGGTTTACTGAGACACGGAGGGGTGAAGGGGCCAGAGAGGAGATGGGGTTACACAGACAGGGAGGGGTGAAGGGGCCAGAGATGAGATGGGGTTACATAGACAGGGAGGGGTGAAGGGGCCAGGGGGGAGATGGGGTTACACAGACAGGGAGGGATATAGGGGCCAGGGGGGAGATGGGGTTACACAGACAGGGAGGGGTGAAGGGGCCAGGGGGGAGATGGGGTTACACAGACAGGGAGGGGTGAAGGGGCCAGGGGGAGATGGGGTTACACAGACAGGGAGGGGTGAAGGGGCCAGGGGGGAGATGGGGTTACACAGACAGGGAGGGATATAGGGGCCAGGGGGGAATTGGGGTTACACAGACAGGGAGGGGTGAAGGGGCCAGGGGGGAGATGGGGTTACACAGACAGGGAGGGATGAAGGGGCCAGGGGGGAGATGGGGTTACACAGACAGGGAGGGCTGGAGGGGGCAGAGGGGTTACACAGACAGGGAGGGGTGTAGGGGGCAGAGGGGATATGGGGTTACACCGACTGGGAGAGGTGTAGGGTCCAGAGAGAGGTGGTTACAGAGTCTGGGCGTGGAGAGACTTTCGCTGAGCTCAGGTGGTGAGGGGCGGGAGTGAATGTTGGGGTGTGGAAGGCACAGGGTAAGGTTTTAGCTGCAGGGGAGTGGGGCACGGACAGGGTCGGTGTTGTTCAGTACGTGGAACGGGACAAAGCGGGGAAGTGGGGTCCGAGGATGTTTCCACTAGTGGGAGAGTTTAGGACCAGAGTCCACTGCCTCAGAATTAAAGGATGTTCCTTTAGGAAAGAGATGATGAGGTATTTCTTTCATCAGAGGGTGGTGAATCTGTGGAAATAATTGCCTCAGATGGCTGTGAAGGCCAAGTCGGAGAATATTTTTCAGGCAGAGATGGATAAGATTCCTGATTTGTACGGGTATCAGCGGTTATGGGAACAATGCAGGAGAATGGGCCTGGGAGGGAGAGATAGATTAGCGATGATTGAACGGTGGAGTAGACTCGATGGGCTGAATGGGCTAAATCTGCTCCCATCACTAATGAACATCGAGGGTCAGTCTCAGTGGACAAAGTGGGATATGATGGAGGGATTCAGTGTGTTGAGGGGGGTCAGTATCCTGGGGGAAAGACTGTGACAGGGGGTGGGGACGGTGATGTGGGATTGGTGGGCAGGAGTCGGGGAGGTGGTTGGCGCCCGACACTGGTAGGGGGGGAGGGGGAGCGTTTAGTTCAGTTTAGCTTTCAGTGAACAGATTTTGTTACAGCATGCTAACCAGTCAGCGGAAAGACAATACATGGTTACAATCGAGCCATTTACGGTGTAGAGACACATGATAAGAGAATAATATTTAGTGCAAGGTAAAGCCAGCAAGGATAATCCGAGGGGGACCAATGAGGTAGATATTAGTTAAGGACAGCTCTCTGGTTGTGGTAGGGTGGTTCAGTTGCCTGAGAGCAGCTGGGAAAAAACTGTCCCTGAATCTGGAAGTGTGCGTTTTCACACTTCTGTACATTTTGCCTGATGGGGGAGGGGAGAAGAGGGAGTGTCTGGGGTGAGATTGGTCCTTGATGATGCTGCTGGCCTTGCCGAGGCAGCGTGAGGTGCAAATGGCCGTGGTCATGGAGTTACTATCCATGGGGCAGTGCTGGTGTGGAGGGACAACAAGGAGACCAACGCTGATCTGCCTCTTTGCCACAACAGTACCAACCTGATAGGTGGATTCCTCCGGCCCATCTGCAGCTTTCCGCTCCTTCCGTGGTGTCACGGAACTTTCTGGAAGACATAATTCCATTCAGTCCACTCACTTTCCTCTTTGCCTCTGTCTCCCTTCTCTCTTTCTTCGAGAATTCCTTCATTCATCCTTCTCTCTCCCTCGCACTCTTCCACATTCCTTTCATCATTCATTCTCCGTACACATCTTACTCATTCAACCTCTTTCACACCAGCACACATTAATCCCTCCCTCTCTCCCTCACACATTCATTCTCTGATACACACCTTCCATTTCCCTATTTCTTCTCCCTTCCATGCCTTTTCCCATTCATTAGTGCTGGTGTCAGTGGTTATGGGGAGAAGGCAGGAGAATGGGGTTAGGAGGAAGAGATAGATCAGCCATGATTGAATGTTGGAGTAGAATTGATGGGCCGAATGGCCTAATACTTCTCCTATCACATGACCTGAATCATCCTTTCTCCCATTGTAATTTTCACCGGATCATCTCTCTGGGAAGGGATTTGGCTCGACTGAAACTCTGTGGAGGGGTAATTCTTGTGACCTATTGATACGTGGAAGTGAATGGGAAAAGGATTGGGTGTATGAGGAGTGTAGGCAGTGGGGAGAAAGTGGGAGGGGGTTTCAGTTGATGGGGAGTGTGGGGAGAGGGACAGAATGGGGAGGGAGTTCCAGTCTATTGGGTGCATGGGGAGAGGGACAGATTGGGAGGGAGTTCCAGTCTATTGGGTGTGTGGGGAGAGGGACAGAATGGGAAGGGGGTTTTGATGTATTCGGACTGTGGGGAGAGAAAGAGAAAGGGGAGGCAGTTCTAGTCTATTGGGAGTGTGGGGAGTGGAAGATAATGGAGAGGCAGTTCCAGTCTATTGGGAGGGTGGAGGGAGGGAATGGGGAAGGGGTTGGGTCTAGGGGGTGTGTGGGCAGAGGGAGAGGATGGGGAGCTGTGGGCGGTGACAGGGAATGGGGAGGAGGATGGGTCCATGAGGAGTGGGGACAGTGAGATGGAATGGGATTGTGAGCGTCACTGAGATTGTTCCCAGATGATGTTTTTGCTGATGCGGATTAGGTATAAATATCAGCTCCAGGATACTTGGGCAATCTGCCCTGCGTCTCTCCCAAACACGGTGGTAGCTGTGGGGAAGGTTATGTGTTGGAGAAGGTCCTGATTTCACGCTGACACAGTGTGTCCCTCCCCTCTC